>NC_138237.1:35456524-35726455 GCF_964197995.2 Scardinius erythrophthalmus | reverse complement strand
GGTGTTGTGCTGTGCTCTCATTAGGGACAATCTGAGCAATGGGCTTCTTTGAAGTCCTTGAGCTGAGGATGAATGGAATGGAATGGAGATGACACAGCTACTTCAGTCAAACATTCATATCATCTGAGCAGAGGACTGATACCACTGCCCTGCGCCATCATCTATATTTATTTTGGAAAAAGCCAATATGACAAAAACAGCAACAGGGAGAAATCATTTTAGCTAAAAAACAATCTCCCTCTGCCGCTTTGAAAGATGGGTGGTTGATTATACATGCAGATTAGGGCTTAAGAAATTATTAAAATATTTTATTTCAAAATAACCTTGATTAGATGTTTAATTACTTGGAAATTCACTGCAGCATACACAAAACAGAACAGACTTGTGTTTATGGTTGTGATTTATTATTTTGTATATATTTTTGTTGTTATCTTATTATTTTAGATTCATATATTTCAGAAAATGCAGTTGTGCCAATCAAATTTTAATGTATCACAATTCTTTATCACATATTTTTGGCTGGCATAAAGAACCACTGGGTTAAATATGGACAAACTCCTAAAGTGATCAGAGGTATTTCTATGAGGCTCCGTACCCAACAAAAGTGAAGCAAATCTGTCGAGAGAGTTTGTGTCCCAAGGTTTCATGCGTGTTCTGCATTTTCCTTGTGCATCTGTGCATTACACTTACAGTAAGTTATTGCAATTAAGTTATTTAATTCCAATTAACATAATAGACTGATCAGAAACAACATTAAAACCACCGGCCTAAGATTGTACAGCCAAAACAACTCTGATGCGTTGAGGCATAAACTCCACAAGACCTTTGAAGGTCTCCTGTGGTCATTGGCAGCAGATCCTGCAAGTCCTGCATGTTGCATGGTCCATGGATCGAATTTGTTGCTCCAGCACATCCCATAGATGCTTAATCGTATTGAAATCTGAAGAATTTGGAGGCCAAGAAAACACCTTGGTCTCTTTGTCATGTTCCTCAAACCATTCTTAAACAATTTTTGCAGTGTGGAAGGGTGCATGATCCTGCTAAAAGAAGCCACTGCCATCAGGGAACACCATTGCCATGAATGGGTGTTACATGGTCTGTAACAATATTTAGGTAGGTGGTAAGTGTCAAAGTTAACATCCACGTGAATGCCAGGACCCAAGGTTCCACATCAGAACATTGCTTAGAGCATAACACTGCCTCTGCCAGACTGCCTCCAGTAGCTTTTATCAAAGAAGATTGAGGTAAGGATAACTATAATGTATGGCGGAATAGCACTTGGGAGCACTTCGACTCGGCGCAGTAAAAAGTCACGTTGGTTCTAATGACAGAAGGGAGGGGGAGAGGATTTTTCAGGAGTGATGATATTACTGCGCCGAGTCGAAGTGCTCCCAAGTGCTGTTCCACCATACATTATAGTTATCCTTTTTACTCGCTAAGTGGCTAAGACATTGTGCAAGTATTGTACATCTAACTAATTAAACAGAGGTTTTGTGTAAGCTGTAGACCCCTTGTTGCCAAGGTGTTTTATATCAGGAAACAACTGATGGTTTTATTAGGTTGGTTAACTTGAGTTTCATCCCCCGGTTTCTGTTTCGGTTTCATTCATTCACTTTCACTTTCCATTTTACTCATGTATGTGTTTGTTTTTGTGTATATTTGTTTGTTTAGACTAGTTATGTGTTTTCGTGATTTGATTACTATTACTATTACTTTGATTCTATGGTCACTGCTTGCAAAACAAAGTCCCTTGAATGATGTGTTCACAGCCACATGCTCTAAGTAGTACTGTACCCATTTTTCTGTGGCCACAAAAAATATACTTTCTGAGAGTTGACAGATGATTAAGACAGATGATAATAAAAGAGTGTTCGCTGGACAAAAAGGTTAATTGGTTGTATAATATTAATTATGCTACATCAAGTTAATTGTGTATTTATGTAATCTCTTTTCCACTTATAAATATGGAGTGAAAGTTTCTAAAGTCAAGCCAAATTATTTTAAAATTTGGATAGAATTTCCTCATGGCAGCTTGTGAGGAAATATTGCTCTACATCTCCTTGGCTACAGTACAGCAGATCTGGCTCTCTTTGGGCAGCCAGTTCTTTCGATATCTGGCCGTCTTTATGGTCAGAGTTTGATTGCTTAGTCTGTACTTTGTCATTGTTCTTCTTAAATTACAGCAGGGTTTCTCAAACTCGGTCCTGGAGGGACCCTGAATTACAGTCTTTCACTTCACTTAGATATTCTGCTGTAGTTGTTTAATTTAGATGTAGTTGTGCTCTCTCTCTCTCCTCTCTCTCTCTCTCTCTCTCTCTCTCTCTCTCTCTCTCTCTCTCTCTCCCACACACACACACACAACACACACACACACACACTGAACATTGTGGTTATAATCGGAGAGGAATTGCTTATACTGTAATAAGAATTCATTTTATTTGGTTATGAATTTTGAAAATTGCAGACCTGTCATAATATGATATAACTATAATATATGATATATATAATATATATGACTAAGTACTGTGTGTATATACACTCACCTAAAGGATTATTAGGAACACCATACTAATACTGTGTTTGACCCCCTTTCGCCTTCAGAACTGCCTTAATTCTACGTGGCATTGATTCAACAAGGTGCTGAAAGCATTCTTTAGAAATGTTGGCCCATATTGATAGGATAGCATCTTGCAGTTGATGGAGATTTGTGGGATGCACATCCAGGGCACGAAGCTCCCGTTCCACCACATCCCAAAGATGCTCTATTGGGTTGAGATCTGGTGACTGTGGGGGCCATTTTAGTTCAGTGAACTCATTGTCATGTTCAAGCCATTTTGAAATGATTCGAGCTTTGTGACATGGTGCATTATCCTGCTGGAAGTAGCCATCAGAGGATGGGTACATGGTGGTCATAAAGGGATGGACATGGTCAGAACCAATGCTCAGGTAGGCCGTGGCATTTAAACAATGCCCAGTTGGCACTAAGGGGCCTAAAACAAGAAACATCCCCCACACCATTACACCACCACCACTACCAGCCTGCACAGTGGCAACAAGGCATGATGGATCCATGTTCTGATTCTGTTTACGCCAAATTCTGACTCTACCATCTGAATGTCTCAACAGAAATCGAGACTCATCAGACCAGGCAACATTTTTCCAGTCTTCAACTGTCCAATTTTGGTGAGCTCGTGCAAATTGTAGCCTCTTTTTCCTATTTGTGGTGGAGATGAGTGATACCCGGTGGGGTCTTCTGCTGTTGTAGCCCATCCGCCTCAAGGTTGTGGGTGTTGTGGCTTCACAAATGCTTTGCTGCATACCTCGGTTGTAACGAGTGGTTATTTCAGTCAAAGTTGCTCATTTCAGTCAAAGTTGCTCTTCTATCAGCTTGAATCAGTCGGCCCATTCTCCTCTGACCTCTAGCATCAACAAGGCATTTTCGCCCACAGGACTGCCGCATACTGGATGTTTTTCCCTTTTCACACCATTCTTTGTAAACCCTAGAAATGGTTGTGCGTGAAAATCCCAGTAACTGAGCAGATTGTGAAATACTCAGACCGGCCCGTCTGGCACCAACAACCATGCCACGCTCAAAATTGCTTAAATCACCTTTCTTTCCCATTCTGACATACAGTTTGGAGTTCAGGAGATTGTCTTGACCAGGACCACACCCCTAAATGCATTGAAGCAACTGCCATGTGATTGGTTGATTAGATAATTGCATTAATGAGAAATTGAACAGGTGTTCCTAATAATCCTTTAGGTGAGTGTATATACATACAGTGGGCGACCCTAAATACAAGTGTAAACGTGTTCTTAAATAGTTTTGAGCTTGTCCACTTTCGAACACTTCCAGAGGTAGTTGAAAACGCATTCGACAGGACCGAGTTTGAGAAACCCTGAATTACAGTCTTTCACTTCACTTAGATATTCTGCTGTAGTTGTTTAATTTAGATGTAGTTGCTCTCTCTCTCTCTCTCTCTCTCTCTCTCTCTCTCTCTCTCTCTCTCTCTCTCTCTCTCTCTCTCTCTCTCTCTCTCTCTCTCTCTCTCTCGCATTCTTGCTTTCGTAATGTAAACACTCGTGGTTGAATTTGTTCGAACAGCCACAAAAGACTGTCTACTCTCCGCCCACTGACCTAATTAATTAAGACCCAAGTTTGGTTTGAAGATTAAAAACGTACCAAACGCAATGTTCTCTCACCATTCCTGATTTCTAACACACGCTCATAGCGTTCAGCTGGTCTTGCGGCAGAAACGAAAGCTACTGCTCTCTGTACTACTGCTCTGCTTTTTCCGTTGTCTCCGGTCATGTTCATATGTAAATTGTGTGAGCTTATTTTGTACATTAAATCGAAAGATCTGAAAAAAACCATACCCATTTAGCCGCCCATAGACCCCTCAAAGAAAACAGGAAAGAAGTGGTTGAAAGTTGACAAAAGAGATGGATTAAAACACCAGGTGTAAATGGGTATGTCTCCCTCATCCACTTAATACCAGGTGTAAACAGGGCCACAAAGATTACCATCCAGCAGAGTTTGTTCCAACCCTAACGAAACACACCAGTATCAGCTGATCAATATTCAGGATTACTTGAAAACAACAGCCATGTGTGCTGGAGCACAGCTGGAACTGAAGTCTGATAGAAGATAGCAGATTTGTCTACCTGGATAAAACATTAAGATCAGATGGATAAAATGATAGAAAAATACATTTAACCGAATAAGAAGAAATGCAGCTGAAAGGCTTTGCAGTATTAGAAGGGTAATTACTACTAAAACAATTGAAAATATGTTGAAATGATTGAAAAAAAGTACATTTTTGATGATCTGTGATGCCTTATTAGTAAACGCAGACATTGGTGTTTGACTTTGACATTGCTGAGTTTGCTTAATAAGGGTGTTTTTGTACAGAAATTTGCCATTCGAAAAGGTTGCTTAGGGGCTTCAACTTATGCAGGTCTTAATGAATACAAACTGAATACTGCGGAATATGGTAAGTACAATTTGGGAGCAGTCCATCAGAAAAGTGCCCTGTCATCAGAAAGAACAGGATCAGTATGTATGAAACATTGCAGTTGCAGGTACCTTTAATGATACCATCAGCAGATGAAAATAAGGAAGGAAGTGATTTCTCAGAAGAGCAAGTAGGTTACCTCACACTATTATCTCTAACTTTTTTAACAAAGGGAGGAGGTCTTTAAAGGTGCTCTGTGTAAGATCATTGTCAAAACAAAGAAATCTTAAACTGCAGAGAGTCTGAGATCAAAAAGGCAAAGGAACAGACTATTTCTTCAGTAAGGCTTTCAGTTCCTCCATTGGGAGCTATGCAATTTAAGGTCCAGAGCGATAGGAAAGACATCATTAGAGTAATCCAAGCAAGTGCTTTGTTTGCCAAAAATCACACATAATTTACCTCTATTTATCCAAAGCATGTTCACGGAACAACTTTCGGTCTTGAGTCAACACAACTCACATGCGTCGTGGTGCGCCCCCTACTGGATTGCAGGTCAATATTTTCGTAAATAAAGTGGGTTCAGATTGGGTACTGCAGATCAGAGACAAATCGGATATCAATTTAGATAATTAAGACATATTATTTTTCTCACAGGGTAGCCAGACATTAGTCCACAAGTTACATGAAAGGCAACTTGAAGTGTTTGCACACTTCATGGCATGTTTAATCAAAGCTGAATATCTGAGAAATGTTCATTCCAAAGCACTGGTAGAGCTTGACTTCACAGACAAGATGCTGCCTTCAAGAGAAATCTAGCTGGTTTGAGAAGCAGAAGAATTCAACACCAAGAATCCAAAACATGCAGTTTGTACTCTGCAAAATACAATTTAACACAGGTTTTCTTTCAAGTCATTCATACATGCAGTCAGAATTTATGTACAGTGAGCTCCATAAACATTTGGATATCAACACACTTATGTTTTAGCACCATACTTGTAATCTTGAACTGTAATTTAACTCACTTTAAACTCCTAGTCGTTGTGCTATTTTACATCCAGAGTAATCCGTACGAAGCCATAACAACATTGTGTCACTGTCCAAAATCTATTGTAGCTCACTCTGTTGAAGCTATTGAAGGTGTTTATGAGAAAGTGATCAGTGCATTTGCCACCACTGCCAAGTAGAAGAAGCTACCGATTCAAAGTCCAGCGCTTCAGAGTCTGTTTTCACTGGATCCCACTCTAAGGGGTCACTCACTGACTGGTAATTGCCTCAAGAAACTGGCCACCATGTCACCTTTGTTACCTTTTCCACCCCGGATAAGTTTGCATCCCTGATTAGCTATTGAATTCTTAGAATAATGCGCTGCTGTGTTAAATTCAGTTATCTCCATCCAAGACACCGATGATACCCCTTACAGAACACCTTTGCTGTGTCAGTTGTGACAGCAGATTTCAGAAGTTGAGGCAGGTAAGCTGTACACATGACCAGTCTCTCAGCAGTATGTATAATGTAAGAACTGGGTGTTTTTGCTTGACAAAAGTCTGCTCCTTATCATTCAGCCACACGCTTTGACCAGATTGCACTGTTGGTAAGGGACATGCAAATTGTACTGCTGCTGCTGTTTCTCCTTTGCTCGCTTTTCTGAATCCTTTGATGTTCGGCCAGCGAGGGAATAGAAAAGTTGAAAGCTGTAGCATCATTGTGCATACGCTGGAGAGTACCCATTTTCCAGCGGTGTAGCACGATACTTCATCACAGGGTTTTTTTTTCTCCCCTCCTCCTCGGGGTGCTGGTAATGTGTGTGAACCCATTGACAACATTTTTTAAAAGAATACAACTGTACTTTGGTCCATTTTGAGACATAATAGGTTGCGTTTTACACTGCAAGTCTTAATGTCTTAATGCACAGATCTGATCTTTTGATCATTATATGTTTGGGTTTTTTTATCCAGCCTGTTTACATTCACTTTAGCTGTGAGTTTTAGGGTATACGTGTTTAGACACAGACCAGATGTCCAGATATCAGAGATGTATCTGATTTAAAACCATATTTGGAAGTGGCTCAGAACAGATGTGAAAAAAAGTCGGATCTCGTGCAGATTTTTGTGTTTACACGCGTGCAACAAATTCCTATCTGTGAAAGATGTGAGTAAAAATCAGATTTTTTGTGCCAGTGAATTCTCTGGAACTCCGTGGCCGCTGAATGCCTCCTGTAGGGTTGCAATGACTGTGTTGGATGTGTCGACATTAGCCGCATTTCCATTACCCTTCAAATTGCGCGAATTGAAACTGCGAATTGAAAATAAACCCAATGGAAACACGTCAAAAACTTGCAAAAACTCCCATATATCGCAAAAAGGTTTTTACACTCGCATGAGGGGGTTTTTCAGGCAATTCGAAAAAGGAATATTTCGCAAAACTGCAATGTTAATTTTTTCGCATTAACAGGTCACCTGGCGTACGTAAAAGTCGATCATTCTTTAAAGAAGACGCGGTATGTTAGGACAGAAGACGAGACAGAGTTCGTTATTAAACTCATAAAAGACAAAAGCATTATGGGAATACTGGATTCTAAACAACAAAGAAATGTCACAATTTATCAAGACCTTGAAGCAGATATGAGGGAGAAACACGTGGCGCTCCCAAGTATAAGGGGCTTTCCTTGCCATTAATGCTTGGATAACACACCTATGTCTCTTTCGATTAAAAATAATGGCTAGTGTGGTGGCTGGGATATACATAAACCTACCAACATCCATTGCCATGATCTTTGGAATGACTTATCGGAAGAGGAAAAAATGACATTTTAGTCTCATAACATCGGTTAATGGAATTTCGCATAGTTTCTTATCAACATTTAGAAAATATCACATAAGTTTTGCGCAAATCTGTAATGGAAACGTGGCTATTGAGACACGAAAATCCACAACAAGGAGATACGAATTCTTCTTCCAGAAGTATACGTCTGTGCCAACTTGTTGCCATGGTCTCTCCAGCATTAAAGTGCTCAACAAGGCCTCTCTGTGCTCTGCCCTGTTCTGTGAAAAGAAGCTGCAGTTTTCCACAAGGTGACTGATGCGCACGGATAGTCCTGGCCACCAGACAAACTGACGGGCTCAAGCTCTGCACTTGACAATACTTTGGTGTCCTTTGTGAATAGTGTGGAGGATTTCTGGCCTCATGCAGTGGGGAAATCACAAGTCTTTGCCCGTGAGGAGTAGCTCTCCAGCCACGGGCAGATTCTCTCTTTCAGGCCGGTATGGCCCGAGCTCTGGTGGAAGGACATGTTTCTCAGGCCACTCAGTCTCGTAGTGTCGGATAAGTTCTGCAAAGATGGGGTTAGCCGACTCTTTATTATCACATTCAACCTTGCTTCTGTAGCTGGAAGGTTTTGAATTTCACTTTAACATCTCATCATTTTCTTTTTCTGCCTCTGTAAAGATGTGCTTTACATGTGATCTTGGTAATGTGTATGCAGTTATCAGTTGCTTACCCGAAACATGCAAAGTGATTTTTAACAGCCTCAGTAGAATATATATATATATATATACACTCACCTAAAGGATTATTAGGAACACCTTTTCAATTTCTCATTAATGCAATTATCTAATCAACCAATCACATGACAGTTGCTTCAAAGCATTTAGGGGTGTGGTCCTGGTCAAGACAATCTCCTGAACTCCAAACTGAATGTCAGAATGGGAAAGAAAGGTGATTTAAGCAATTTTGAGCGTGGCATGGTTGTTGGTGCCAGACGGGCCGGTCTGAGTATTTCACAATCTGCTCAGTTACTGGGATTTTCACGCACAACCATTTCTAGGGTTTACAAAGAATGGTGTGAAAAGGGAAAAACATCCAGTATGCGGCAGTCCTGTGGGCGAAAATGCCTTGTTGATGCTAGAGGTCAGAGGAGAATGGGCCGACTGATTCAAGCTGATAGAAGAGCAACTTTGACTGAAATAACCACTCGTTACAACCGAGGTATGCAGCAAAGCATTTGTGAAGCCACAACACGCACAACCTTGAGGCGGATGGGCTACAACAGCAGAAGACCCCACCGGGTACCACTCATCTCCACTACAAATCGGAAAAAGAGGCTACAATTTGCACGAGCTCACCAAAATTGGACAGTTGAAGACTGGAAAAATGTTGCCTGGTCTGATGAGTCTCGATTTCTGTTGAGACATTCAGATGGTAGAGTCAGAATTTGGCGTAAACAGAATGAGAACATGGATCCATCATGCCTTGTTACCACTGTGCAGGCTGGTGGTGGTGGTGTAATGGTGTGGGGGATGTTTTCTTGGCACACTTTAGGCCCCTTAGTGCCAATTGGGCATCGTTTAAATGCCACGGCCTACCTGAGCACTGTTTCTGACCATGTCCATCCCTTTATGACCACCATGTACCCATCCTCTGATGGCTACTTCCAGCAGGATAATGCACCATGTCACAAAGCTCAAATCATTTCAAATTGGTTTCTTGAACATGACAATGAGTTCACTGTACTAAAATGGCCCCCACAGTCACCAGATCTCAACCCAATAGAGCATCTTTGGGATGTGGTGGAATGGGAGCTTCGTGCCCTGGATGTGCATCACACAAATCTCCATCAACTGCAAGATGCTATCCTATCAATATGGGCCAACATTTCTAAAGAATGCTTTCAGCACCTTGTTGAATCAATGCCACGTAGAATTAAGGCAGTTCTGAAGGCGAAAGGGGGTCAAACACAGTATTAGTATGGTGTTCCTAATAATCCTTTAGGTGAGTGTATATATGTATATATATATGGATCTGGATCTGTAGCAAGCGCAAATTATTTCTATCTGTATCTTAGTTCGGATAAAACCGAAAGTGGGCAGGGGTTAAATCAAATGAAAAGCCAGTTTTAAAAGTAATTCTGTTCCCCTCATAGGTTTCATTTAACAAATATACATTGTGTAACTAAATTATTCTTTTTTTATTACGTTTATTATAATTATAAAACTTGAAATATCTTCTAATTAACACAAGAATACTAAATGTTATATAAAAGAAAAAAATATTTCTTTTTTATTTTCTTTATGCTTTATGGCAGGACAATCACAACTTTAAATAAAAGTACCCTATATAAAATAGCTGATTATAGAACATGCAAGATGAAAAAAATATT
Organism: Scardinius erythrophthalmus; assembly: GCF_964197995.2. Lineage (NCBI taxonomy): Eukaryota > Metazoa > Chordata > Actinopteri > Cypriniformes > Leuciscidae > Scardinius > Scardinius erythrophthalmus. The sequence continues at coordinate 35,716,345 of NC_138237.1, read as the reverse complement.
GAACATTGTTCAAACAACTTGTACTCGTCACGATCACCTTCACCGTCACTGCCTTCATCTTCTTCTACGTCGCTGTCATCGTCACCATCACTGTTTCTGTCACTGTCTGCTGTTAGTCTCTGTTCGCACTACAGTTCCCAGCATCCTCCTTGACCCACACCTGCACCTGCCAGCATTCATCATTATCTTCACAGCTGTCTGTCATTGTCTAGTCATCATCTGTGTATTTAGTTCCTTCTGTTCACTCGGTCTTGTTCCGTTCTTGTCTATGTTAAGTGGTTTTCGGTGTTAGTGTAATCCTGCCTGTCTGTACCTGTGGAAATACCTATTGTGAGTAAAAGTTTATATCGGAATCTTCTGCCTTCATCATCTTTTTCATCATCTTACACCAAACCGTGACAGTGCTATGCATAGTAAATGCAAATCTGTCAATTTATGATAGATTCTTAAATGCTTGTCGGCTCTGGGAGAGACTGAGACAGAGAAACATATCGTACAAGGTTTAAAACGTTTAAATAGACATAAAATAGCAGAATATGTGTATGATTCAGCATTAGTTGATATTACTCCTGGCAAGCTCTGATTTCTGAGAGATGCACAGAGACGGCCACGCAGCAACTTCTCATTTCATTCATAGTTTACATATATCATATTGTACAAGGTTTAAAACATTTAAGTTGACATGTCAAATAGTAGAAAATGTGTAGCGTATTATATAGCCTATTATCTTGGCTGATATTACTCTTGACAAAGCTCTGATTTCTGAAAGATGTGCAGAGACGGCAAGACTGTGTTTGTTTCTTTCATAAGAGTTTACACCCGTTTACTTCACACACTCATTATTGCATAGTGATTTTAGAGTTTTATGTATAATATCATGCTATGCCCTGTATATATGTATAATATCATGCTAATTAACATTACTTCATTTTGCAATGTTTGCATTTTGCCTGTAATTTGTTAACACATTACTTAAAGCCTTCATATATAATGCATTATAAAAGTATTTTTAATGCATTCATTATGCCTTGTAATACACCTTATAATGCATTGTATATGGTCTCATGAATAATAACCACAGTTATAATATACATTATAATACTTATCTATTCATGCATGGTAACAACTTTAGAAAGTATAATGCATTAAAACGACATGACAAACAACTAATTTCAGATGTAACAAGGAATCTGCAAATATTATAAGGCATTTTAACTTTGGTTAAAAAAATCTATGAAAAGATATAAGGTATTATAACGTATTATAATGTATTATGTTTTGCTATATTGTCCTTATGTTGTATTTCTGTGTGTTGCGTATTAATGTGACGTTATCTATTGCATGGAGATCTAACAGACATTCCTGCAACTTCATAAATGTCCTGTTCTGTAGTTGTATACTGTATGATTAACTGACCTTTACATTTTCCTTTAACATCCAGTTTATGATTCCCTAGCCCAAACAGCATTTTCACGTCTGGATCAGCTGATGTCTTGAAATGCTATAACAGCAGCCAGTCCGATTTGAAACCAGTATTTTCCTCTACCAGTCAAACATTTTGGCGTACTTGACCGACTTTGTTTCTTGTGAACATGGGGAATCAGTACTGCTGTTTAGTATTGTTCAATTACTGTGAAGCTGTTTTGAAACAATATATATTGTCATAAGTGCTATAGAAATAAAGGTGATTTGACTTTAAAAAGTTGATCGATACAATGCCCAGTAATCTATAGACAAAGGATGTTAATTAAAGTAAGTTTTGAAGGGAGGTTTTTATAGAAAATTTTAATAATGAGTGAAGATATGTACTGTATAGAAGATACATTTTGTTCATAATATGATATTTTGTTCTGTCCCCAGGAGATTATGTGGTTCTGACAGTCTTCTTTGACTTGAGCAGAAGAATGGGTTATTTCACCATCCAGACGTATATCCCCTGTACTTTGATCGTTGTCCTGTCATGGGTTTCATTCTGGATCAACAAGGATGCAGTGCCAGCCAGAACCTCCTTGGGTAAAACTTTCTGTTTACTTTCTACATGATGTACAACCTTTGTGTTGTGCTTTCTTAATCAGTATTTCTGTCTTCTTTGTACAGTAAATCTAAACATCCTTAAATCAAGGCAATTCAATTGAGAATAAAATTATGTAAGAAAACTAAACACTACTTATGAGAATTTATCTTGAATTAAATTTATTTTTCTTACTCCAATGGCAAAATGTTTTATCTTGACTATAAACACCACTAAATTTAGTTAAATTTATACTTAAAACAAGCAGAAAAAAAATTGAAATATTCTGAAAACACATCTTGTTATAAGCTGTTTAGATATGTTTTATTGGAAAACAATACAGAACTACTGATCATTAAGAAAGATTTTTGCAGTGATACAATCACAATATTATGGCATGCAGTCCTTTTTTAAAACTATTTGTAGATGGTTTTTGACATTCACATTTGTAAAATTGTATAAATATGTATATTGCTGATACAATGCAGTGCAACATGAGTGTGCTGCATTAGCATTTAAAAGCATGTTCATATTTTAGTGAAAGCAAATTTCCTGTTTCTGTTCTCTTGTAATCATTGTTGTAATACCCTTGTTCTTTAAGGGGGCAATTCAGGATATTTAAAAAAAAAATGTTTTTATCTTCTTATTCAGTAGCTCATCTTTCCTGCAGTGACTTCTGACCTCAGTGTATTACCATTAATAATTCTAAATTATCTGCTGTGTTGAAACAACAAGAATTTGTTTTTAAACAATGTACATTTAATATGTGGTGATCTCTTCCGATTGCCACTTTTGGCAGTGACAGTGTCATGACGTGAAGGCCAAGTATGGCAACTATACTCGAAATTTGTCCTCTGCATTTAACCCATCCAAGTTAGTGCACATATATTAGGAGCAGTAAGTAGTGAACACACACACACACACACACACACACACACACACACACACACTGCTAACCCATGGACACAATCTAAAACCCTTGTATGCATTTAGTTATGTAGCTGATACTTAGCATCATGCGTCTATGATGATTTACAGCATGCTTCACAATATCCATCATTATTGTCAAGTTTAGTCTGCTTTTAGTTTCTTTGTGTGTTTAGTTCCTGTTCATTTATTCAATCAACATTTATTTCTATAGCACATTTAAAAAAATAAAATAAAATTGTACACAATCAAGATTACAAAACACCACACATCACTATCAATTTCAATGCATCTAATGAAAATGATATGCAAAAGTAGAGATACCTCAATTTAACCCTTGTATTATGTTCGATTTCTGGGTACGATTATTTTTTTTTAAGTTTTTTTTGAGAGGGTCAAATTGACCCGCATTGGATTTAATACAATTCCCCAAAAATCCCACTATGAAAAACATCAAAAAATCATGTACAAATAGGAAACTTTTCATATCAATACTTTTCACACATTACAAAAAAATGAAATATCAGAACTTATGATTTATAAAAATGTCATTACATTTTTATAACAATAATATCTTAGTCTCAAGAAGTCTAAGTATTGTATTTATATTTTAAATAAATTTTGTAATTTACAATTTTAATTATATTTGATATTTTATTTTGATACATTTCAACTGAGGTATTTTGTATTTTTATTTTTATACATTTTTTCGTGTATTTCTGCCCATCTCTGGCAGTGGCAAGCATTTTGTCCTCGGAGGCAACGCTGGTAAGTACACTTATTTCTAATCTCACCGTGTTTACACTGAACACGACAAAGCAAACGTTTCAGATTCATTTGTCCTTCGTCAGAAGTAGCACGAGTGCATGGAGGTCGTCAGCAATTCAACAAGGAATTAGTTTACTGTCAGGGGTTTCTCGTGTTGAAATTTCAATTTGTTCTTCCTCGAAATCTGACTCGGGCTCAAACGGCTCTATCACAGCGCTTGCTATCTCGAGTATCAAAACACATGACATGCTGTAAAGGAGGGCATGGATATGGTGCGATGAAATTTAGCCAATCACAGCAGTTCGCGACTTCTGTTTCCGCAAGATCTGCCCCTTGAAATTGAGTGTTTTCCACAGAGAGTGAAAATGAGGATGGAAGGAAGTGCATTTCAAGACATGTCATTCTGTTTTCATTTAACATATTCCTTGTATAACTCATGAAATCTATATTTTTTTCACTAAAATAATAACATTTCTTTAAATGTTTTCTGTTTGTCAGAGCCAATAGCTTCGTAGACAGTGCTCCGACATGTAGCGTGCTTGCACTAAAAAAGACCCAAGTTTGGCATTAAACTTCACAGGTATAGATACAACTGAGTGTCTTCTGCATAAAACAATAAGCCACATTTTGTTTTTGACAGATCCAAACAGAAACATATAAAGAGAAAAAAACCTCGATGAACCCCAGAAGAGATAGGCCCAGAGGTGGAAATAGAGCTCCCTATTTTCACGACAAAAGTTTTTTTTTATAATAAGAATTTTATAAAAATTTAAATAAGACGAGAACCACTTTAGTGCAATCCTCTTGATTCCCACCTATTGTCTCAAACAATCTCAGTAAGAGTTTCCAAAAGCTCTTATACATCTAGCAGAGCAGGGGAGTTTATACTCTAAAGGTCAGAAAGATAAGAAGGTGCCAGTCCAATTAAAACCGTTCTAAACCAGACTGGCAGCCAGTGCAAAGAGAGCAAGAAAGGGTAATATGTTCACCTTTGAGTACCAGTCAAAAGTCTAGCAGCTGTGTTTTGGACTGTTTGTAAATGCAAAATTATTACAGTTTCACAGACAAGGCTTAAGCTAGTCCGGGACTAAAATGCGTGTTTCAGCTGTCTCATGTTTCATATCTTAAAATATGTCAGTGCCATTGTTTTGTCTCAAGATGCACACTAGTAATGTTTTTTTTTTTTTTTTTTTTTTCTAAGGTACATTTATAAAAGTCACTTAAATGTCCAAATTTAACTAATCCTAATTCTGGCTTAGTCTAAACCCTGTCTGTGAAACTGGACCTCAGGATTCAGGATTCTATTTATTATGCAAAATAATACTTTAGGACTATGGCAATTCTGACAAATTAAGTCCAAAAATCACTGCCTTGACCACTTTAAACCCAACACAAAACCATATCATCTCTAAGTATCTCATATGAAACCTGGAGTCTTATCTTTTTTCAATTTCCTCTCTACTTTGTGTAAGCAAGATATCATTGCAACCAGTTAAAGTCAGCCGCCTACTCATCTACTCCCTACATGGAGAATACTCTGAAACTGCATACAGGAATTATAAACCTCTGAAAATTAAAGGCAGACAGAGCATTTATCGAACTAGCATGGCAGCCTGCCCGAAGTAGGAAGAGAGAAAAAACATTAAACATAATGAGAAAATTCTATGAGAATCAAATATTTTCTATAGCAAACACCTGAAAACAAAACCAGATCCAGTCCCTGAGCCTGCTTGAGCATAGAAACCACTACAGATGGAGTTCGGTTGAAAGAATTCACCAAAGATTTAAAAAATGTGCACCAACATAACATAAATAAAATCCTTGTTATAATTGGGAGATCTGTATTGTTGACCTACTCAAGTCTACTTTAAATGCTTGCAAATGCCCCCCATGTCAACTTTATTTATATAGCGCTTTTCACAATACAGATTGTATCAAAGCAGCTTCACATTATTAAATAAAATAGTACATCAGTGTTTGTTTCTGGTGTAAAACATCCACGTTTGGTAATGCAGATCAATAGCACTGTTGAATCGATTAATCAAATTAAGTATCCCCAAGTCTTGTCAAGTCTTCATTTTAAAAATAGAACATCTAGATCTTGTGAGGTAATTTCATAGAACCATTTAATATTTAATAGAACCATCTTCATGCTAGCGCATGTAGAAACCTCTTTTCGTTTGAATTAAAACAGCACATGCTCCAGAGGACGAAAAATATCAGGCTTGACTCACCTCTTTTTAAAATGCCAGTTGCATTACTGTGTAAACAGATGCCACTTCCCTAGGGGCTGGAACAACCAAAACCAGTAAGAGTACCTTACGTTACGATGACGTGTTTAAAGAGATGCCAAAGAGGCTCATAGAGATCCACCTCAGAGACCAAATGCCCAGTCAGACTTCTGGAGATGCAGTACGCTCTTCTCTGTTTTACCAACACACATCCTCTCTTGCCGCTTCTACTGTTGCATTTCCTTCTGTGACAAAAACATTCTGGAAGGCCACACATATATCCGCAGATGTGCATGCAATGACTTGGGGATCATATTAGTTTTGTCCGCCTGAATGCCAGCTAGATGCTAATGCTCATACACTGCCCAAACAAAGATAAATACGGATAAAACAGATCACAAACAGCAAAAGACGCCAGTCTACTCAAAAGCGCCATCTTATCTTATATTTGTTTCTCATTTGTTCATTGATTTCCCTTACCTGCTCATTGTTTCATCTATCATTTGAGTTGTTTGTTGTCCGTTCTTGTTGTTGGTTTATGGTTTGGTTACAGTACTCCTGTGCTCCATTGCTCCTATGCTTCATGGATCTAGTTTGTTTTGTGTTTGTTTTCTTTGAATAAACGTACCATTGGAAAAGATCCTTAACACTCCTCGCCTTACTGCAACCAACCCTGACAATAATGCTCTATTGTTGGCCTCTTTATTACACAGCAGAATAATCGTGCACAATAAATCCAGATCAGCGCATTGAAAAAATATTTCTCATCACATAAAGTTTGCTGAAAGCCTCAAAGTGTATATCCAAACAATCTACAATCTAGGGTAGTCACGATACATTTATAGTACTAGGTTTGCCTGCAAAAACATTATGTAAACTGATTCCATGTGCAAAAAATATCAGCGCTGATCTTTTAATGTCTACTTTCTATGGCTCAGATTTCTCTTCAGGAAGACCATTTATCTGCTTGTGTTGGTTGTTGTATAAGGATTCATTGTGTTTAGCGATCCACTTCAATTGGATTATTCTCCTTGGTAATCTCCTCTGGGTTAACACAATGCCGTTTTGGAAGATCTCGAGCAAGGACACGTGAAAGTGTGTTAAATGCTTGGGTTTTCAACATGTTCATTCGATACTTAGCAGCTTGTCTAAATCCCGCACTACTTTAAGTTTTAGGATGACAGTAATGCTTCATTCTCAGTTCTCTTTCTTTTCATGGAAAAAGGGAGATCAGCTAACCACTGTAGCTATGGAGAGCCATCCAGTTGAGTTCTCTCTTTTACTCTCACTCTCTCCCGATAAAGATTTAAGCTTCAGTTCGGTTATGTTTGTATGTGAGGATTTATGTCAGGGTTCAGAGGCTTGCAATGCTTTTTGACGAGAATGTTTCTGGTGTCTTCAATAAGTTCCAGGCTGCATAGCAGCAGTCAGCAACTTTTCGGTATCATCCCACGCACGCAGAGCTTGAGAGCCTGCTCCTCCTTCGAGTAATTTCTGCTCCAGTTCTCTGCAGCGACCCGTGGAGAGGCAGAACAGAGATGCTGCAGCTTAGGCGATCTTTGAGAGAGATTGGGCCCCCTGGACTCGTGTACCAGAGTGTATGTACCCCCGCCAACGTGTTAACCTGAGGCCGGCAGCAAAGGCTCCTTGATGGTCAGTCCTGGTCAGAGACAAAGACCGCTCTCTCTGTCTGAACTTGTCCTAGGAGGTTATCTCCCCCTGACATGGTGACTCCACAGGTTGACACCTCATGGTCACCTCTCTCAAATTATTTGGTGGCATGGCTTTTTGGCTTGCTTAGTTAGGGAAACTTAATATTCTGTAATATTATTGACTTGAATGCACTGACACCATTGGGTTGAGAACTGAATTGAGCTGATGATGACACTGTTTTCTCCAAAGCTGCTTGATTGAGTAATTGAACTTAATTGATGAACTCTACACAGTTTTTTAACCAAACTGAATCAACACTGAACTGATTTCAAATGAATAATGACTGTTTACTATTGAAGAGTTCAGATGCAAAAGCCTCTAAGTGCCATCTGAAATTTTCTTCTACAGGGTGGGCCATTTATATGGATACACCGTAATAACATGGGAATGGTTGGTGATATTAAAGTCCTGTTTGTGGCACATTAGTATATGTGAGGGGGCAAACTCCTCAAGATAGGTGGTGACCATGGTGGCCATTTAGAAGTCGGCCATCTTGGATACAACTTTTGTTTTTTCAATAGGAAGAGGGCCATGTGACACATCAAACTTATTGGTATTGTCACAAGAAAAACAATGGTGTGCTTGGTTTCAACGTAACTTTATTCGTTCATGAGTTATTTACAAGTTTCTGACCACTTATAAAATGTGTTCAATGTGCTGCCCATTGTGTTGGATTGTCAATGCAACCCTGTTCTCCCACTCTTCACACACTGATAGTAACACCGCAGGAGAAATGCCAGCACAGGCATCCAGTATCCGTAGTTTCAGGTGCTGCACATCTCGTATCTTCACACCATAGACAATTGCCTTCAGATGACCCCAAAGATAAAAGTCTAAGGGGGTCAGATCGGGAGACCTTGGGGGCCATTCAGTGTGTGAAGAGTGGGAGAACAGGGTTGCATTGACAATCCAACACAATGGGCAGCACATTGAATACATTTTATAAGTGGTCAGAAACTTGTAAATAACTCATGAACGAATGAAGTTACGTTGAAACCAAGCACACCATTGTTTTTCTTGTGACATTACCAATAAGTTTGATCCAAGATGGCCGACTTCTAAATGGCCACCATGGTCACCACTCATCTTGAGGAGTTTGCCCCCTCACATATACTAATGTGCCACAAACAGGACTTTTGTGATCCAGGGTCACACATGCGCATGCGTCGCGTCTGAACGCGTTGTTGTCTTTGGAGCTCTATCGATTTGATTTATAATTCTTGATTTTACTCTTTAAACTTACTTACAACAAACATTTTCTACTTTTCCTCACTGAGAAGCACTACTGCTCAAACCTCATAGTTACAACGCGGACTGTTGAGCAGACGTGTCTCAAGCCTGTTAGTGATTCTACGCTGGATACTCTTATAGGTTACTCCCGGGGATCACGGCTGAACGCGTCTTCTCAACACTCACTTACAAACATTTTTCACCTATCGTGCGTCTACTCTACACCCGTTCCACTTAAAAGACGGATTATATCTAAGACGCTTGTCAGAAATTAGTATTAATTGATAGCATCACTGGTAGTGTCATTGCTAACTTACTGTCCATCTGTTAAAATGGCGAATATATCAGATGCAAGTAGTCTACCTTTTGGTGCAGGTGAGGACACATTTGAGCTGCACGCGGTACAGTCTGAGCTGGAAGCTGTTGAGAAACAGATCCACGACCTTTTAGTGAGACAGGCCGAGCTGAGAGACCGGCGTTTGGCTCTTGAAACATCACGCGCTGATGCTCACAAATCAGAGATTAATGTTACTAACCCGCTGACTCCGACCTCGTCTACTCCGTGCGTTACTCGGCATCGGTCCCGAGCGCCAAGGTCGCGATCAGCCATGGTCTCGTTCACTCCGGCTCCAACACGCCACCACGAACCCTGGATATTTCCGCAGCGGAAGACGCGAGTCAGGTCTAGACCAAGACCCTCTCCGACCCTCCCGGTTTTCGAGTTATCCACACAAAACCGCTTCTCCCCTCTTCGCGAAACAGAACGCGATGCTGTGATCATCGGTGATTCCATTGTTCGGCACGTCCATGCTACATCAGGTAAAAATAAGGTGCACAGTCACTGCTTTCCTGGTGCTCGTGTTTCTGAAATCGCTGCTCGCGTTCCCGAGATTCTGAACGATAACGAGCGCGTCAGAACTTTGGTATTGCACGCGGGAGTGAACGACATCAGGCTGCGCCAGACGGAAGTTCTGAAGAAAGACTTCAGGAATCTGATCGATACGGTACGCAGCACATCGCCTGATATAACGATCATTGTGTCAGGACCGCTTCCCACGTACCGTCTAGGACATGACAAGTTTAGTAGATTATTCGCGCTAAATGAATGGTTAACGTCATGGTGCAATGAGCAGAAACTGCTCTTTGTAAATAATTGGAATCTGTTTTGGGAGCGTCCTAGGCTATACCGTGCTGATGGCTTACACCCAAACAGATTCGGATCGGATCTTCTGTCAGATAACATCTCCAAAATGTTAAATACCTTTTGACTAGTAACCAAAAGTCCAAATCATAGTCTCTGCTGCACCAAATTAACTGATATAAATACTAGTGTAGAACATTGCATAGAAACTGTGTCTATTCCTCGTTTAGTGCGATCAAATAATAAATCTACTGCAGGATCTAGGAAAAATCTAATTGTTATTAAAACAGAAAATGTTGCTATTAGTAAACAAAAACAATTTCTAAAGCTAGGTCTTTTAAACATTAGATCACTCACACCTAAGGCAGTTATTGTAAATGAAATAGTCACAGATAATAGCTTCGATGTACTTTGCCTTACTGAAACCTGGCTTAAACCAAATGATTATTTCGGTTTAAATGAGTCTACTCCATCAGAATACTCCTATAAGCACGAGCCCCGTCTGATTGGTCGTGGCGGCGGTATTGCAACTATCTATAGAGATATTCTCAATGTTACTCAGAAAACGGGTTATAAGTTTATTTCATTTGAAGTACTTGTACTAAATGTTACGCTCTTAGATGATAGAAAAACATCCCTATTATCTTTAGCCTTGGCTACCGTATATAGACCACCAGGGCCTTACGCTGATTTCCTAAAAGAATTTGCAAATTTTCTCTCAGATCTATTGGTCAATGTCGATAAAATATTAATTGTTGGAGATTTTAACATACACGTAGATAATCAAAATGATACGTTAGGGGCTGCGTTTATAGACTTATTAAACTCCTTTGGGGTTAAGCAAAACGTTACCGGACCAACTCATCGTTTTAATCATACACTCGATTTAATTATATCACATGGAACCGATCCAACCGATATAGATATCATTCCGCAAAGTGATGATGTAACTGACCATTACATGGTAACTTGCATATTACGTACCCCGGTAATATATCATGCTGCGCCGCGTTATCGATTAGGCAGAACAATCCTTCCATCCACCATAGATAATTTTTCAAATTGCTTATCTAATCTGTCTCAGCTGCTGCCTGAACCTAAACAAACAGATGAACTAGACGAACTAACCAGCTCTATTAGCACCGTTCTCTCTGGAAAATGGGATATTGTTGCACCTATGAGACTAAAAAAGGTCAGAGAGAAAATTAAAGCACCATGGTACAACAATACTACTCGTGTTCTAAAGAGAGAAACCCGTAATTTAGAGCGTAAATGGAAACAAACTAATTTAGAGGTTTTTAGAATCGCTTGGAAAGACAGTACGTCACGCTATAAAAAGGCCCTAAAAGCGGCCAGGGCTGAGCATCTCCGCAAACTAATAGAAAATAACCAAAACAATCCTAGGTTCTTATTTAACACCGTGGCTAGACTAACAAATAAACAAGCGTCACCTGAACAAAATATTCCGTTACAGTTTAGTAGTAATGATTTCATGAATTTTTTCACTGAGAAAATAGAAAACATCAGATCCACAATTGTAAACTTTCAATCTTCAATCGCGCCTTATAATTCAGCCTCGATTATCACCCCGCAAGAACAATTACAGTGCTTTACAACTATAGAACAAAAAGAGTTAAATAAATTTATCATTTCCTCTAAAACAACAACATGTTTATTAGATCCCATACCAACTAAGCTATTGAAAGAAGTGTTACCTATAGTGGAAGAGCCTCTCCTCAATATTATTAACTCGTCTTTATCTTTAGGTTATGTTCCAAGAACATTTAAATTGGCAGTTATAAAACCTCTCATTAAGAAACCACAATTAGACCCAAATAACCTAGCAAATTATAGACCCATTTCAAATCTTCCTTTTATGTCCAAAATATTAGAAAAAGCTGTCTGCCCAACTGGGCTCTTTCTTGCAAGAAAATGACACCTATGAAAAGTTTCAGTCTGGGTTCAGGCCGCATCATAGCACTGAAACTGCGCTCGTTAAAATCACAAATGATTTACTCTTAGCTTCTGACCAAGGCTGTATCTCAATACTAGTTTTACTTGATCTTAGTGCTGCGTTCGATACTATAGATCACACAATACTCTTAGATCGGCTACAAAACTATACCGGTGTTCAAGGACAAGCATTAAGCTGGTTCAGATCATACCTATCTGAACGCTACCATTTTGTCTATTTAAACGGAGAAAAATCGATCATAACTCCAGTAAACTATGGAGTGCCGCAAGGATCTGTGATAGGCCCTCTATTATTCTCAATATATATGCTGCCACTTGGAAATATTATAAGGAAACATGGAATTAGTTTCCATTGTTATGCTGATGACACTCAACTATATATTTCATCACGGCCGGATGAAAACGCTAAATTATCCCAATTGACAGAGTGTGTTAAAGATATAAAAGATTGGATGACGCACAATTTTCTTTTATTAAATCCAGATAAGACAGAGGTAATACTTATCGGTTCAAAAAACCGCTTACAATACAACTTTAACATAGTAGGGTGTCCTGTTACTTTATCCTCTACAGTAAAAGACCTGGGTGTTATATTAGATTGTAACTTGTCTTTTGAAAATCATATTTCATATGTTACAAAAACAGCATTTTTTCACCTTAGAAATATTGCTAAATTACGTAACATGCTATCAGTTTCTGATGCAGAAAAGCTAGTTCATGCATTCATGACCTCGAGACTAGATTACTGTAATGCTTTATTAGCTGGTTGTCCTGCATCCTCAATAAACAAGCTACAGTTAGTCCAAAATGCCGCCGCTAGAGTTCTTACTAGATCAAGAAAGTTTGACCATATAACACCAATTTTATCATCACTACATTGGTTACCTATAAAGTTCCGTATTAATTACAAGGTATTGCTACTGACTTATAAAGCCCTAAACGGCTTAGCTCCAGTTTATTTAACGGATCTTCTATCGCCCTATAATCCATCGCGCTCTTTAAGATCACTAAATTCGAGGCTTCTGGTCATACCTAGGATATCCAGATCCACCAAAGGAGGGAGAGCATTTTCACATTTAGCTCCAAAACTCTGGAATAGCCTTCCTGATACTGTTCGTTGCTCAGATTCGCTCTCCCAGTTTAAAACTAGATTAAAGACGCATCTCTTCAGCCAGGCATTCATATAATACTTTTAATCTTACAGTTAAATCCGGTCTCTACTTCATAAACGCCAGAGGAGAACTGGCCCCCGACTGAGCCTGGGTTCTCCCAAGGTTTTTTTTTCTCCATTAGGTCACCTGATGGAGTTTTTCGGTTCCTTGCCACTGTTGCCTTTGGCTTGCTCAGTTGGGGATGCTTAAATTGATTAATCGATTCACCAGTGCTATTGATCTGCATTACCAAACGTGGATGTTTTACACCAGAAACAAACACTGATGTACTATTTTATTTAATACTGTGAAGCTGCTTTGATACAATCTGTATTGTGAAAAGCGCTATATAAATAAAGTTGACTTGACTTGACTTGACTTAATATCACCAACCATTCCCATGTTATTATGGTGTATCCATATAATGGCCCACCCTGTAGAATGATCATTTTTATCAAGCTTGTGTATTTAAGTTCAGTAATTTCACTTAAATGGCAATGAAGATTACCTATTAATTGTCATTTAAGGGAAATTACTGAACTTAAATATACAAGCTTGATAAAAGAAAATTTCAGATGACACTTAGAGGCTTTTGCATCTGAACTCTTATATTGTCTTTCTAGAGCTTCTTTACAGCAGAATTGAATTCTGTTTGCATCATTGAATCATTATTCTACTGTTTATCACTGTAAAGCTGCTTTGAAAGAAATCTGCATTCTATAAAGTGCTATATAAATAAATGTGACTTTACTAAATTTTTTTAAAGAAAAAAAAAGAGCCATAGAGGAGGTGTCTCCTCCTCAGAAGGAAACTAGCTTTTGCCAGTATTTTCTGGTTACAAAAAAGGATTTGCGTCCTCTGAATTTCATGCTCAATGTGTTTCGTTTCAGAAGACAGCGTTCAGACACACAGGAAGTTTCTATGGTTTGCTTTAGGGCTTACCAGTTTTGTGTTCTTTTTTTGCTCCCCAGATGTTTACAAAATAAATGGACATGGCTCTTGCCCCGTTGAGGCCTCGGGTTGTGCATGTTTAGCAAGATTGAAGATGTGGGAAGTAGAAGTCAGGGCCGACGAGAGAAATTTCATTTACTTAATTTACAGACGCAAAGAAAAATGGGCATAGCACAACAAAATCAGCATTTCAGTATTATTATTATTTTTGAGTCAGGCTTGTTTATCTTTCCCCTTACCAAATAAGCAGTCAGCTTACATTCTCTCTCCCTGTCTGTTACTGAGAGAAACGGTTAGTTATCAGAGAGTTGACCCATTTTCTTACCGCTCGGCTCCTAAACTCGCTCTCCCGCAGCTGACGTCACTCCAGTTCCTTCTGCCACAGTTCTAAATTACCTTGGCAATTAGCTAATTTTAGTATAATCACAGGAATTGGTGGTTCGGCATCTGGACTTAGTTCTCTGTCATTGGCTAAGGATGGGTTTGAGTTTAAACAGCCAGAAGAGTGTGTTACTGCTGAGGCAGCAAAAGACCTTTCTAAGAATGATCCTGGTTTCTTGCACGATGCAGGTATGATTGTCTCTTCCATATGTTCAGTCTTTTTGCCTCTGCTTGGCTCAACACAGGGTGTCAGTCTGTGCATTCTGCTTTGGTCACAAGGCAAGTTCCTTTTTCTCTTAGGGCAGTGAGGGGGGCAGACCTGCTGTCGAGACATGGGCTGAGGCCTGGGAAGTGGAGGCTTCATTCATGTGGGCCTGATTTGGCAGACATTCAGAGTCTCAGAGATCGCTTTGGTTATCTATGACTCCTCCAGCACCACTGGCCCTAGATCAAGTTCTGTCATGACAACTCTCGGAGTGTTTAATGGATATGGCAATGTTGATATGTTTGGTCTTGGCGGAATAGATCTGCTACGCTGCTGCTGCTTTTATCGCTGCTGTAGGTTATTGCTTCTGCCAATACACACATGACACGCTGCTGTGAGCAAGTAATTCATGCTGCTGCTGCTGTAACATATAGCATTCATGAATTACCCGTAGCAGATCTATACAGGTGGAGCTGGGGAAGGTGGAGGGTTTCTGAAAGCGCACTGCACCTCTAAGGCAAATGCTACTTATGTATTTGAAGGTTGAGCACGCCAGCTCATTGGCTACTGATACAGCGGGAACCAATCAGCTGTGCCCTATAGATTATGTAAGGATGTGATTACTAGCAGGATGAGTCAGGACCTATTAGCTGGCGCCATCTAGAGTTTTATGACAGGACTTTGTATTTCACTGCCCTGTAGGTTCAGTGCTGGCTTTTCTACAGGAGCAGGTGCATCTGCAGCTACACTTAAGTTTTATGAGGCAGCTATTGTGGCTGAGCGTGTGTCCTTTACTGGTCTATGTTTGGGAAGACATTCCATGATATCCTGTTTTATGCGTGGGCGAGACAGTTGAGAATTTTCTGCCTGGTAAGCATTCTGTTTTGAGATATATCTGTGGTGTTGGAGGCTTTGACAAATCCTACTTTTGAGCCATTGGATTTAGCTTCAGATGAGCATTGACTTTTAAGTCTGTATTGCTATTGGCCTTGTTATCTCTTAAAAGGCTTGGAGATTTGCAGGCACTGTATGTCATTTGTTTTTCCTTCAATTGTGCTATAAAAGAGCATCCTTGAATGAGCAAGGATCTAGCATGTTTACTTAAACTGCTCAAGTGATAGCAATGGTTTCAAAAATACAATTTAAAATCACATTAATGATTCATGTTACTGTAAGTAGGCTCCTTTCTAAAACCCCTCTACATCTTGTTTTCACATCTTTCAGTGGGGATCCAACTTTATAGTAAAGTCAGTCATTTGCACATTGTAGTTTACATTGTGTAGAATTAATAAAGCATTTTTTTTTCCTTAAGGGCTTCCAACATACAATCTGAAAAAAAATGAAGGGGTCTGAATACTTTCTGAATACCCTGTATCTTCTCTGAATGTAATTTATAATACATTTGTAATTAATAATACATAATATTTAATTCCCCAGAATGCCCAAAATCTCTTCAAAAAGGAGTTATATGAAGAATCCAAATTAATATCTTGTGGGTTCTGACCAATTTAGTTAATTGGTAACACTCATTAACATTTAAAATGAATTTTATTTAATAATGAATTAATAGTAAATATGCAGTATTTACTGTATACATTCACCTTATCTTATTATTTTATACTTTCAGAACAATAATAAAAAATAAAAAAAAATAGTTTTACGTTGTTTCTTAAATGAGTGATTGAATTGTTGTCCAGTAGGACTTAAAATCCAAACCACAAGCGTGGACTAGCCGTGTGAAAGATAAATACCACAGATGTAACCTCACTAATCCATATGCAACAAATGTTGAAATGTCCATGGTCTTATTTCAGTGTTATTTACTTTGTTCCCCAGGAATCACAACTGTGCTTACCATGACCACTTTGAGTACCATTGCTCGGAAGTCCTTACCCAAAGTGTCGTACGTCACAGCTATGGACCTCTTCGTATCGGTGTGCTTCATCTTTGTTTTCGCCGCTCTAATTGAGTACGGAATGCTCCACTACTTTGTGAGCAACCGCAAGCCCAGCGCAAAAAAAGACAAGAAGAAGAAAAATCCTGTGAGTACACTTCCTAAAGCAATTCACAATTATCACCTACAATTCAACAATATTATAAATTGTATATTTGATAACTGCAATTGTTAGTATTTTAGGGTCAAGGATTGAGTTCTCCAATTAAAAGCACTCTTCCATAAGTTAGTGAGCTGCCTAAACTGTGTAAGGTTAAGGTACTTAAATGCTTATAACTAGTTTTACAGTTCAGCCAGAAAGTATCCGGCAGGCATGTGAATTCAAATTCAGAACTGTTTAAATAGAATCACATTATATACCTTTAGTTGGTTGGGAATATTGATTGTAAAGAGCTGGAATCATAAGTCTCTTTTCCACTGTTGGGCCAAACAGGTCTAAGAACGTTAAGGGTATAGTTATATTTCCACTTGAGCTTGGTCCAGCACTGCACAATGTCAAAGTGTTCTCTGACCGAAATTCTCAGCACGGTTTTTGGTTTGCTTTTATTTACATTAAGCATAATTTACATCTCTAGGACTATACAATTTGGACTTACAAATCTTGTAATGCAGTGGATTGTAAAACAGTCTCTGTATAACCCATTACATCAGATTTGCCATTGACATTAATTCATATTTTTGGTTGTTAGTACAACATTTTGGTAACACTTTACAATAAGGTTCGTTAGTTAATGTTAATTAATGTATTAACTAACATGAACTAACAATGAGCAAAACATTTGTTACAGTGTTAATTAATCTTCGTTAATGTTAGTTAATAAAAATACAGCTGTTCATTGTTAGTTCATTTTAGTTCACAGTACATTAACTAATGTTAACAAATACAACCTTTGATTTTAATAACATATTAGTAAATGTTGAAATTAATATTAACTAAGATTAATAAATGCTAAAGAAGTATTGTTCATTCTTAGTTCATGTTAACTAAGGTTGTTAACTAATGAACCTTTTTTACAATTCAAATGAATGATTATATAGGCCTAGTATCAAGGTGCATTATATAAACTAACCGGCTGGACCGGATCGGCATGGAATGGAACGGTTAAGCAACTCGAACGGTTTGGCCTGACAGTGGACGGTCATATTCTTGAGGACTCAAATGTGGAAAATAGAAATAATAAAGTAATTGTGTCCAAACCCTTGACTGGAAGAGTATATTCTGTAGTTTGCTGAGAATTGATCAAACTGAAAAACTAAAAAAAAGACTGTTATGTGTGCTATGTATTGTAATCGGCATGTAATATTGTAGTCTGTATGTATTGTAATCTATGTATGTGATCTTTCTTATTACAGTGCTTATTACAGTTTTGTGTTGTTAGCTTCACGACTTAAGGCTTTATTGTTAACTCTGTAGGAATCAACTTTGAGTGCTAGATAAGTCTCTTGTGTACTTTGTGTGACGAAAGCTATTTGATGCACCTAAGTGATCATTAGTTGCTGTCCATGATGAGCATTTCAAATCAGTCACTAATAAGGTCCCGACATGCAGGTGATGGACAATGAGAAAGCTCACTAGGTTTTGGAACATAGCTATAGTGTGCACGCTAGTAATTTGCTCCAGATGTGGTCCGTTTGCCAGCGTGGACCACCTCTCTCACAGTGTCACTGAGCAGTGATGTCCTTGATCCGAATCAGCTCGGCAGCAGGTTTGAAGAGCAGTCTTAGATTTTCATCTCAGCATGGTGCTCATTTCTCTAGCTTGAGCAGTGCTGATCTCAGTAAATGGGGTCGTTCCACTTTCAGATGATTAAAGGGGTGCCAGAAATGTCTTTTTTGATTTTGGGGTTTAAAATGTTAGGCGGATTTTCAAACCACATTCGACAGATTGGTTACCAGTCAAAGGCACACTCTGAAGAAAAACTCATCAAATAAAATGACAAGAAGTTTTGCTGAAGAAGTGTTTTGATCTACGCGGAGTGGAAGAGTATCAGTCTCCTCCTCAGATGATTATGTTCTTCTTTTGCTGTTTGGTGATTAATGTTTGCTGATTTGTACTTTACGTTTGTAAGAAATGTCTGTTTCCAAGCTGTAAAATCTAATCGGATGAGCCATGTTCAAAACCATGTCAAATATACTGTATTTAATTGTATCTTTGATAGTATTTTAAAAGAATTCTTACACTTTGCAGATGTGTTCTCCTTAAAAACGAGCATTTTTATTCTGTATTTTAACAACATGCAGTGAACCTGTTAAGATATACTGCCTTGCACCCCTTCCTTCCCCTGTGTCTGTGTATATCTCAGAGCCTTCTTTATATTATATTGTATGTCTATTTTTATGTTGTTGTTGTTGTTGTTGGTTTGTTCGTGTTTGTTTTCTTCTTTTCAACTTCTAATTTTTTTGTTGTTTGTTTCCTGTGTGGACAAAAGCTCCTGCGGCTCTTTACCTCAAAGGTATATTGCTCATGTGAACTTCACTAATCATGCATGTTTCTGCATTCTGCGCAACCACACCGCTCTTGTGTCAGGTATTTAGATTCACTGCACTAACATCTAGTAAGTTTAGTACTGAACCTCCTGTGATGTGAAAGGCAGTGGGACTCTTATTTTACTTAAATAGAACAGCAGTGTCTGAAATATTTGCATCTTTCATTTAATTAAAAATAGGCCGCCTTCCTCCCTCTCTGTGTGCTTGTATATGAGGCTTTAAACCTGACAGAAATAGTCAGCAGAGCCTTAACAGCTTGAAATAGACAACCACGCTGATTACCTTAATCCCAATTAAAGAGCATAAGCTTGATGGCTTTGGCAGATTTAGCCATAGTAATCTTTTAAAAGTCAATGTGCATGGGGCACAGACTGATATTTGTAACTTCCACTTAATATTAGAAGAAAGTTTGCCAGAATTTGGAGAAAATTAAATGATATCAATGTGTAACCAGACTAAACCAGTGGTTCTCAACTAGTTTTTCTTCAGGACCTAGATTTTACAGTGGACAACAAACACTGAGTCTGATTCAACTTTTTTCACACAGGACAGTTCTTCCAAAAAAATTCACCAGATTCACAACGTGTGCATACTAGGGGTTGAATGAAATAAAAAACTTGGAAGTCAACTTTTAGGTGCTTGATTTCAATATCAAGTATTCAGAGTATGCTTTTATTTGTCATTTTAACTAATGGTAACTGAGCGTTAGAGTGGACTTTAAAGATCTATTATCCTGTGGCCCCCTCTATAGGACAGCATTAAGTATTACAGTCAGTCAGATTTGATCGTAATTTATATAAAAATCTTAACTCTGATCTGTTAGAAAAGATATAGCGCATTAAGTCAGAACAGTCTGGATGTCTTCTGCAAGGCGTCCATGTTGTTAGTGTCAAAATAACATGATCAGCGACTAGTCAACGTCAAACGACGTCAAGCTTGAAGTTTCATGGCAGAGAATCAAAATCGACACGTTGACTTGTCGACTAGTCTGAGCAACCCCTAGTGCATACACACAAGAATCTGATATTAACCTTATTCTATTGTTAATGAATTTGTAGTAGGCTATTCTAAATGACTGACCACAAACCCAAGGTTAGTAATTTGCATAAAACGCACCCAAATCATCTCCATATAAGGGCTTTCCGCGCAACCTTTGCTTAACAGCAGGGTGGGCAAAGAGTGTAGCTCCAATTCTAATCAAACACACCTAAAAAATCTAAACAAAGTCTTCAGGATTACTTCAGGTAGGTATGTTTTTGTTTAGGGGTGGAGCTAAATTCTGATTGTGTATTGTTAGGCTTTTTTTTTTTTCTTTTTTTTATTGGGACCCTATCAGACTTACAACCTATTTTTTGTGTCATAGCCAACCAGTTGAGAACCACAGTTAAAAGAAAAGCACTTTGAAGTAATCTCTCTCTCTCACACACACACCAGGACAGGCAGACATGCACTTCATCTTTGGTAGGTTGTCGTATTTCATCCGGTTAAAGCTGCCAATTCCACTGTATTTGTTTCTATTCGCTTGGCAGACTCTTTGTGCTCGTTGCTTTCCACACGCTTCGGTGAAACCCTTTGAGAAGCGATTCACATGACCCCGTTTTAACACAGCCTCAGGTGGCTCTGTCCTAAAAGCTACACAATGTACTCTCGGAGAAGCCAGCATGAACAGCTGGTTGTGCTTCGTTTTTCAAAGGGATTTGAAGCACCCTTCCAATGCTGGGCAAAATGATTGTGAGTCCAGAGATGTGGATATGTCCCAATGAGCCTGTTTCTCTTGGCTTTGTTGGGAAATATTGACAATCAGGTCTTGTAACATTTGTGTACTTCAAGTGTATATTTAAACATATATTTCAGTACTGTTGCTGGCCAAGATACAAGATTGAATGGATATTAATAATTAATTATTTAGCTGTTCTTCCGCATTTTGACACACAGTGCCCTGTTTGAAAAAGCCATGTATAGTCTTTGCTGTAGCAACATTTATCTTTTTATCCTGCATCGTTCTGATGACATTTTTGCCAAATAAATGATGCACTTCTGTTTTATTATTTTTGCAGAACACATATACTAGTGCAGTGGTTCCCAAACAGGGGTACGCGAGGTGACAGAGGGGGTACGCGAACAAAATGCTGAGTTTTGCCATTCATTTAATTCTACACCACCTTAAAATAACATTAAAACCAAGCATGTATTTCTAACAGGCAAAATGCTGCATCTAGTGTAAACGGGAAAATGGTAGTGCCGTAAAAGGCCGTCCAATCAAATTACCTCATCTTTTGCGGTCAAAACTGAGTGCATCCACACAAGCAATATGAATACAGGTATGATAGATTGCATGCAGAGGATGCTGCCTTAAAAAATCGCTCCATATTACTGCCGTTCTCAAGAGAAAAAAGTGTGATTTTAGAACAAATATAGAAACAGAGAGTGCACAGAGATCGATTCAAGACTCAAACTCTCTTTGATACAGAAACATACCTTGTGTGAGTTCTGGTTTTTAATGTTGATCACATAGTATACAAGCAATAATGCAAAAAAATTTCTGAATAACCACACGATTATGCGCAAATGTGACTGATTTTATACAACAGTTCAACAAACAAAAAGGTAATGTTAAGTGACATACATATTTAACAGTATTTTCAATATTGTTTGTTCCATCTTTCTATAAAATAATAGTTCTAATGAAAGCCACAGCAGAACTGTTGCGTGTCTTCAACAGTGAATGAATATGCGGTTTTGAACAAATTGGGAGAGTCAATGATTTAATAGGTATGTTTCCATCCACCCATTTTTATGCGCATTGTGGGATATTGCATCAAAACGTCTGGATGGAAAACCCAAGATGCACATAAATTCTAAAAATGCATATAAAAAATGGATGTGGTTGAATTTTTCATCAGACAAGAAAACATGCGCATAAACTACGATGGAAACAAATTTACCGAATAAATCCGTAATAAATAATAAAACGGTGCTTTATTTGCAATTGTTTTATGCGATATTCCAACTTTGCGCACAAGTTAAGTTCGCAACTTTGGATGGAAACGTAGCTAATGACTTTGAGCTTTGTTACTGAATGAATGAACGACTCAGTGACTCACTCATTAAGACAGTGACTTGCTGCCACCTACTGGTGGTTTTAGTTTAATATTTAACTCTTCCCCCGCCAGCGTTTTGGAAAAAAGTTGCCAGCTGAGTCGACATTTCGTTCAGTAACATTAGGCAGTTTTGATTTATATGCTGTTCAATGTTAGTGATCGTGTTATTTTACATTATGCATATGATTACATATGATATCGCTTGTTTCTGCGTCTTCTTTGCATGTGTTTTGATCTGGAGATTCAGTAATCTTTCAGAAGATGTGTAATAGCGCCCCCTACTGTATAACAGTGAAAACACGGAAAGCTGGAAGTGTCCGTCAATGACGGAGAAGCATTTTCTCATAACTGATGGAAAATTGTATGGCTTTAGTTGATACCAATTTCATTTGATTGAAACGACTAATTTACTTGAACGTATTGCTTTATTTATTATATTAATAATTAAATGAATTAAATATTCAGAATTTGACATGACACATTAAACAGGGTTAGAAAAACTTTGCCTTTAGGTAAAGAAAAAAAGGCAAACATTGTCCCTTAATGGAAAAGGTGACGAGAGTGGACAAGAGAGGGTACGCTGAAGGATGTTAAATGCCTCAGGGGATACACCCCTCTAAAAAGTTTGGGAACCACTCTAGTGTAATAAAATCATTGAACAACATTATTAAAATGTACATTGAACAGCCATAATATTAATTTAGTATTCATTCAAGTAGTAAATTCTTTTTACAGCCAAATATTGCAGATACATATCATTTAATACATTCCACCCGCAAAATGAGGGGCAAAGACCTTTGAACGCAGCCCCCAACAGCTGGTGGAGATGTCCCGTGTGTTTGATGCGAGCCTTGCTGATTGTGTTTTCTTCAAAAAGCAGGCCCCCACCGTGGACATCCGCCCGCGCTCAGCCACTGCCATCCAGATGAACAACGCCACCCACATGCAGGAGCGGGATGAGGAATACGGTTACGAGTGTCTGGATGGGAAGGACTGCACCAGCTTCTTCTGCTGCTTTGAGGACTGTCGCTCAGGAGCCTGGCGGCACGGCCGTTTGCACATCCGTGTCGCTAAGATAGACTCTTACGCCCGCATTTTCTTTCCTACTGCATTTGGTCTATTCAATGTAGTTTACTGGTTTTCCTATCTCTATCTTTAAACAATACATATATAGGCCTATATATAAAGGCTGGCCTTATTTTATGTTACAGATTCCAGCAAGACCCTTTCTTGGAAACGGGAACCCACTGAAAACATTAAGTTGCATTGTGTTGTTGTTGTTGTTGTTGTTGTTTTTCCAGTCTATGTTATGTGTAATTTTTACTATTTATTTATTTATTTATTTATTTATTTATTTATTTATTTATTTATTATTTTGGTTTAAAGTTTACGATTTTTGTGCACTCATGTAATATGTGAATTGTTGGTTTGTCTATGTTTACATCTTTTTTTCTAGAAAGTATATCTTGTGCAGAAAGCAAAAGTTGTAGCAAAAAAAAAACCTGAAAAAAAAAAAAAACTAAAAACACACACACAAGCAGAAGGGGCAGAGAGCGGAAACCTGCATCTGTAAGATTATTCATCCAGAATTGTTTGGGCAAAAGGCAGAACATATGAGTACTGCATGCCTACATGTTCTTTCAGGCCCCTAGAGAGAAAGCACTAAAGAGATTTAGAGAAACTTTTTCCAAATGCATGGCTGTCAGGCCTATATGAGGTAAAAGCAATCTATCAAATATGAACAAATATGTCCTAGCATTTTATTATTTGTGCATTCTACAGATCAAATGTAAAAATGTAAGTGTTTGAAAAGAGTTTTTCATGTGTGGTCACGGCTGGTTAAACGTTTGGTCACCTGTACAAATGCTGTAAATACTGAATACTGTATAATGCATGCACCTTTTAGGCCAAAATTAGCAAAAGTCTTTTATTATCATCAACTGATAAAAGACAAAAAAAAAAAAGGATCAGGAAAGCTTAACTTCAACAGTCCAGCTACATTTACATCATTTATGGCCACTTCTAGATGTCTGTCATTTATAAATGCACAATGATATTGTTATATGTAAAATTACTGGTTTTAATTTTTGCATCCTTTTGGGTATCAGTATGAGCCTCCTATCCGTCCTTGGATAGGTGTGGTATATACCCACAAAATAAATATTAACCCAAAGTTAGTCCAGCTCATCTTTCAGTTGATGGGGTGAGTATTCTGTAGTCTACTATAGTCATATTCTTCCCCCATCATTATTATTATTATTTTGTTTAACAAAATTAATAGAACCAAGTTTAAAAAAAAAAGTTTTCCTTTACTAGCACTGTCTTTTCCAAACACATATAACAGAATGTTGTCAAACAAACTGCAAAATGTCTACATGCTTTTTTTTTCTTTTTTTCATGTATTAATTTATATTATAAATTAATAAATTGGGCTTAAACATAGGATGACATTTCAGTTAACAAAAAAAAAACTTATTTCATTGAATTTAGTAGATAATCTGTAGATTGATACGTTACTGTGTGTGTTATTTGTTGCAGTTAGCAAATGACATGCATGCATGTATTAAATAGTATCTTTATAACATTAACATGCATACATGGGAAACAAATAAATTACAGCATCATTAATAAAATGTAACATATGCAAGCACAACCCACTTTCTATTTTAATAAACCATTAAATTCAGAAGTCTTACCCCGGGTAGATAACTATGCTTCTGAGTACATAAATATGTTTGGTGTTGGGCACCGCTGCTCAAGTGTTATCACGAAAAATAGAGGTAATAGTATTACAAAAACTGGGTAATAACAAGGTACTAACCCTGAACCTAACCTTAACCCATGTAGTTACCTTATGTTACCCAGTACTTTCTTAGGTAGCCTAAGTACACATACTGTAAAATAAAGTGCAACCAATATATAAATAAATAAAAAAAACACCAAAACAAATGCAACTAAAAACACTGTGTACTAAAATCTCAGAACTGCCAAAGTGTTGCGGCATAATCAGATGTTTAGATAATTTTGTTTTTCACTGCTGCATTAAAAATGAATATTTTGTTTTTCTTCCAAATCTCTGAACAGGTGCAACTGTTTGGCAGCAAAAATGACAGATAAGCAAACATCATTTACAGTTGGAGAAATATATACTGTTTGGTTTCTAACCCTATTGCATTAACCTTCCAGCTGAACAAACCAGCAGACTGTATGGTTTTGTATATTTTGGATATATGCATCTTGATAGTTTTGCATTATACACGTGGGCATGTTTAATTTTTGATTAGTTTATACTCATTAAAATTAGGTGTCATATGAGTATCTTGAAAATTCTCTTGTGAGAATATGAACACTATTATCAGCACAGAATTGGTTTGCTGTTTGTGTGCCATCTACATTCATATCAGAAAATCGAATCACTTTGCTCCTGATATTTTTCCCAGAGATATCACCTAGCCGTGAGAAATGTACCGTTTATTATTTCCTGCAGAATGACATGGATGTGCTTATGTAAGAGTGGCTGTGGAACAGAGGAAGCTACAGTCTCTCGTAGATGGGTTCCAGATAATACGTGGAGATACTTTATTGACTTTTATTTGTCAGAGCTCATGCGGTTAGGAACACCATGCATTACAGTTAGCTTCACACACGTCGCTCTTGTTAACACACTCTCTGCTGCTCATGCTTCTGCAGACACTACACGTGTCCACGCACCAATTCCCCATCCTTATAATAGCGCCAGTTACATCACCCGTGAACAGTAACCAAATTACCCAAATTACATAAACACAAAATAATCATACAAAAATAAATCCCCCTTTAGAAAAGAACTGTCCTCATTTCATATATACAGAGTCACAGAGTTAACAGGACATATAAGGGATTTAACATGCCATAACAGGCAATATCAAACAGTTTGTAACCATTGTACAAAATAAACGTTTTCATCACCTCTTGTGTGTTTTCGTTTTTTTTTTTTTGTTTTTTTTTTACACATCATAACATAAAAGCATCAGATTTTATGCAGAAAAGAAAAAATACACCATGTTAAAATACATGTTCTTACATTGTAAAAAAACAATCACAAAAGTGCAATATACACTATTCATCAACACAAAAGCATTCTAGGTCATGCCCTGAACGAGTTAGCATATCCTCAGACGCGTGTTCCCCAACTACTGAGGAGGACAAGTGTGAGAACGAGGAACCATCACGTGACCAGAGGGCCTATGTATACGAAGAACAGAAGAAAGTATAGGGGCCTATTCTTACCAACCAGTGGCCCTGATAGAGGTCTCAACTCCTGAACACGTTTGTTTACATCTTGACCAGCACCTTTAGTGCTGTTTCCTACCACCTGGACCTGTAAGGCTTTAAAGCGTTCATGATAAACAACTTTAGGTTCTGCATTAACATTTCTCAGGTCCAATATGCTGTATAAATGATACCTGTCATGTCCATAGTAACCCCTCGATATAGTCCTTTCCATTTTGGCTCAAGTTTCTTTCTTTGAGTGGTTGGATCACCAACTTTGAAAGGCCTGAATTTCTCCTACCTATTAACCCTCTGGGGTCTGAGGGGGGTTTGGGGCCCTGAAATGTAATCGTAAAAATGGCTAAAGTCTCATTGCGATGTATTCAGCACAAAGTGTGCCACAATTATTGTCACGTTCTCTGTCTGTATCTGCACTCTTGTCATCTGTAAATAAAGCTGTGTTTGGATTCACTTACCTCTGTCTCCTGGCCTGTATCCTGACAGAAGACTTGACCGCATACCGCTATGGATCCTACACGGCCCGCAGACAGTGCTTCCGCGAACCCCAAGGAATACACTATGTTCAACCAGAATGGTAAGCAGGCCTTTGTGGGAACCCGCCAAGCTGTGTTCCGGGGGATCCGTGGAGGTCACAGGGGAGGATATGGGCGATATGAGGCCAGACACTTTCTCCAGCACCAACATCTCCGCGTCCAACCAGATCTTCACGTCCAGTCCGATCCTCATCTCATCAGTATAGTAAAACCAGAACCTGAGCCAGTCATCTGCACAATCAAACTTATCTCCAGGGATGATGACTTCTCTGATCTCCCCCCTCTCATCAGTCCAGCCGAGCCCGCACTTCACGCCAGTCCAGCCGAGCCTGCACTTCACGCCAGTCCAGCCGAGCCTGCGACTGAGAGCGTCATGCCCGCCGAGTCAGAGACTGAGAGCATCATGCTCCCCGAGCCAGAGCCAGTCTTCGAGCAAGAGCCAGAGCCAGTCTTCGAGCAAGAGCCAGAGCCAGTCTTCAAGCAAGAGCCAGAGCCAGAGCCAGTCTTCGAGCAAGAGCCAGAGCCAGTCTTCGAGCAAGAGCCAGAGCCAGAGCCAGTCTTCAAGCAAGAGCCAGAGCCAGTCTTCGAGCAAGAGCCAGAGCCAGTCTTCGAGCAAGAGCCAGAGCCAGTCTTCGAGCAAGAGCCAGAGCTAGTCTTCCCAAGGGCGTTTTCCCTGCTGGTTCCATCCAGCCCTGAGTTCCCTGATATGCTGGTCCCGTCCAGCCCTGAGTTTCCTGATATGCTGGTTCCGTCCAGCCCCAAGTTTCCTGATATGCTGGTTCCGTCCATCACCGAGTTTCCTGATATGCTGGTCCCGTCCAGCCCCGAGTTTCCTGATATGCTGGTTCCGTCCAGCCCCAAGTTTCCTGATATGCTGGTTCCCTCCAGCCCCAAGTTTCCTGATATGCTGGTTCCGTCCAGCCCCGAGTTTCCTGATATGCTGGTCCCGTCCAGCCCAGAGTTTTCCAATCCGCTGGTCCTGCCCAGCCCAGAGCCCGTTGATCCTGCGCCAGAGCCCGTTGATCCTGCACCAGAGCCCGCTGATACGACGCCAGTCCTGTCCAGCCCTGAGTACAAGGAGTCCAGTCCCGAGTGCCGGGATCCAATCTTTGTAATTTTGGGGGGGGGGTGCAGTATACCTGCTAGGGGAACCGCGGAGGTCTCTCCGACGTGGGTCCCAGTGCTACCATGGCCACCTGAAAAAAATATCTCTGCCATGGCCACCCGAAGGGTCATCTCCACCATGGCCACCCGAAAGGTCATCTCCACCATGGCCACCCGAAAGGTCATCACCACCATGGCCAACCGAAGGGTCCTCACCGCCATGGCCACCCGAAGGGTCCTCACCGCCATGGCTGCCCGAAGGGTCATCTCCGCCATGGCCACCCGAAGGGTCCTCACCACCATGGCCACCCAAAGGGTCCTCACCACCATGGCCACCCGAAGGGTCATCTCCGCCATGGCCACCCGAAGGGTCCTCACCACCATGGCCACCCGAAGGGTCCTCACCATCATGGCCACCCGAAGGGTCCTCACCACCATGGCCAACCGAAGGGTCACCACCGCCCTGGACGCCCGAGGGTCCGACAGCTCCGCCCTGGCCACGCCCACAGCCTGTTCCGCCCTGGTCTCCTGACCAGCCTGCTCTGCCTGGACCGTCCTGGAGTCCAGGATGCCCACCCTCCCACCCCTTTGGATGTTATACGGCGCGAGGACGCGCCTTCGGGGAGGGGGGGGGGGGTAATGTCACGTTCTCTGTCTGTATCTGCACTCTTGTCATCTGTAAATAAAGCTGTGTTTGGATTCACTTACCTCTGTCTCCTGGCCTGTATCCTGACAAATATGTAAGCAGCATGTACAATTTTGTATTCTTGAGAAAATTACATTTATGTGTGGTTAGTGAATTATTATTATTATGTAAGTCTCTGAAATAAGGCCATAAAACACATACTGAACATTTGTTCACAGGATATTTAAATACTGGGCTGGAATAGAGTCTTCACTACAAAATTATAAATTAAAAAAATAAATTATATTACACATTATGTGAAAATCATTCCCATTAATTCACATAAAATAATATAATGATTTACCTTTTGTGAGACCTTTTTGTGTTAGAAGGCTGTATGCGAGGGAGTGACAATGGCCATGAATATTGATGTGTTTACTTGTGAACTGGGGAGCTGACATTTTATTTTGTGGGTAATTTAATAAATGAAAGTTTTTTATTAAGGAACAGGACTTGTTCAACGGTGTGAGGGCTAAGTCTATTTTTTATTTATTTACTACAACCGAAGGGCATGACACTCGAAACCTGCTCAAGGGGTTCGCGCTATTTTTGAATCTGAATACGAAGCAGTCACGTGACTGTGTGTGGAAACGAAGCTTCGAAACGAAAAACAGGGCTTTTTTTAGTTATACTGAGAACTTTTGCCGTATTGCCATCACCAGCCCCTTCGATGATGATACCCTGAAGTCATTGTTCTGGATCGGGGCTAATTATCACCACCATGTAGACCTCCCAGACACCTCTGGACTCAACTGGTGTCTAAAGAGTGTCTACCCCCGATCCAGAACACACCTGGACCCAGAGCCTGTTTTAACACCTTTGACCACGGATAAACGTGTAAGCCCCCCGCAGACGGAGAGATACCGTCTGCCGTGACGAGTCAGCCAGAGACAGAGGAGAAGAGGACAGCGCTGACCCTCACCCCAGAAGAGGAGCCCCACAGTGAGTCTGACCAGGGGTGAGAGCCCCCGACACCTGTGGCTGTGGGTATACTGGTGGAAATAGAGACTGAGGACTGGCTGATGTACTTCAGTGCAGAGGTATCGACTCCCACCCTATCCCACCCCGTTTTGTGTTCTTCATCGCGGTTTCTAGACAGCATTGTGAACTGTTTGGACAATGATTTATCAGTTTGCTTGGATTCTTCATCACTGTTTCTAGACCGCACTAAGAACTGTTTGGACTTTGATTTATCTGAATCATCATCGCTGTTTCTAGACAGCACTGAGACTGTTTCATTGACCTGTTGGGAACTGGACCTACCATCATTGATCTTGTCAAGTTTCCATCTGCCACTGTCACCGCAGAGCTCAGCCAGTCCTCCAGCCCCGCCTCTGCTTGAGGTTTGCAGCCCTTCGCCATCTCTCTGAATGCCCTGCTGTGACGTCGAGCAACCACCAGTAGCGCCTGAGCAAGTGGATCCTGCAGCTCCGTATCCAGCCTCTGATCACTGCGCTCCATCTCGACCCGTCAACCTGTCAGCTCTGCCTTGGCTCCTTCGGCTCCACCAGACAGCCTCGGCCTTGCGGCTCCACCGGGTTCCCTCATCCCACCGGCTCCCCCTTGGTCAGTCGTCACTCAACTTCTGCCACGGTTTAATGAAACGCTTATTTTCAGTTTTGTTTTCATCTATCACATGTGTTTCTTTGTCTTCTATCACATCTATCACATGTCTTTCCCGCCAGTCATCAGTTGTCATGGACACTCATCTAATCACACCTGTTCATTATCTTCTCATTATCACTGTGTATTTAAGTTCCTCCTGCTGCCTTCTAGTTTAATAAACCTTGTTGATATTTTTATAATCCGTGTTCATCTTCTGACCCCGTGTGACAAGTGTACTATGCGCTGCTCTCAGAGCAGGAGTACTCAAAATGTTTATATCAGTGTGATGTAAGTTAACCTCGCTATATTTTTCACTGTATATGATGAAATGTATTTAAGATTAAATTAAATTGTATTATTATTTTTATTTTATAATTTTATATAAACATAATATAATTATAGTCATGTTGATTAAATAAAAACTTAGCATGATTATGAGGCCTCAAATTTTAGAATTAAAGTTTTTGGTGAATCACGATTTGTTCGGGAAAACGCGCAGATTTCAGGCAAAAATTTGTCCTTTTGCATGCTTAGTGAATGAGACCGGGTCTTCCTAGCCTTGTTTGGGAAGCAGACACACTGTCAGTTTAAATCTAGACTGAACCATAACCTGGCATACACATAACAGATCACATTTCTATAATTCACATCCGTTAAAGGATTGTTAGGCTGCAACTGGGAACACTTTCCATGACACCTGATGTACTCATTACATCGTAAGAAGAATGGCATCTAAGCTAATATTAGTCTTTCTATTTATCCCGAGGTTACCGTAGTCAGCCATATCCAGTCCGTATCCAGATCCCAGGTGGACCTGCACCTAGACATAACCACATCGTAGCCCTGAATTTCAGCAGAAATTGTCAACTAGACAAACCCCTGTGAATGCCTCGTCACGTCAGCCATCGGCACTGATCCTCAGAAAAGACCACAAGAACAAGACCGGTCTTCCTCGCAGACCCTATGGCCAGCTTTGGCTCCATACCGGCATGATGAATCCGATCTTCAAGAAAAAAGAACTGGATGAAATATTTTAATGTTACCAATCTACAATCTGATTTCTGACTTTTGATGGCCCCCCTGACTGAGCCTGGTTTCTCCCAAGATTTTTTTTCTCCTTTCTGTCACCTGATGGAGTTTGGGTTCCTTGCAACTGTCGCTTCTGGCTTGCTTAGTTGGGGATACTTAATATTCAACAATATTATTGATCTGACTGTACTGACGCTTTTGTATAAGAACTGAACTGAGCTGGACGATGACATCACTGTTTTCTGCAGAACTGCTTCATAGATTAAATAAACCAATTTAATAATTGATGATCTTTACAACAGAAATGAATCAACTTCAGCTGAACAATGACACTATTTTCTTTTAGAGCTCCTGTACAGCAGATTCGTTGAATCATTTTCCTGTTATCACTGTAAAGTTGCTTTAAACAATCTGTATAAAGCTCTATATGGCTTGACTTGACAACCTTTTCTTCAAGATTTTGAGTTTGAATGCTCAAGCAGTTTCCAGATCCTGTTGTCCACTGTTCTCCCAAAACCTTTTTCTAAGTAATAAACATGACCAAAATACATAAAATGGGGGGAAGAATAATAAATTAAAATAAAAATGACACAAACTTTGTGGAATTGTGAAGTTGAAACAGTATGTTAATATCACCCAAAATCTAAATATTAACCCTGTAAGATATTCAAATTGTCAATTACTGAAGAGTAAATTTGGAGATTTTGTTGCTTTCATATGAAATGAAGGGAAGTAAATGTCTGCCCAGTCTGAGTGTTTTGGGAATTGAGTCAGGCTTTAGAAGAAGGTCCACAATGTCAGGTAAAGAGTCAATACCTCACGAAAACAAATGCAAAGCACTTGCCCTCACTGTTGAGGGACATTCAAAAGCTGCTCTAATCCCTTTGGCTAGAGTTGCTGACACTGGCTAACCCTTTAGAATGGGCCCTCTGTCATAGTGTGGGAAGCTTGCTGCATCTTACCCAACCAGTCCATGTGCGGGAACACCATTGCGCTAAGCTGTTGTGGCATACCTGCCCTCACTGTTTTTAAGAAGACAATCCAAATCTACCACTAACCCACATCGGTGAGAGGAACCAGGTCAGTGGATACATATATTTTTTATATATTGTATTGTTTTCAGGTGTCAGTACAGAACATAGTGTAGTATTAGTCTTTTACATACGATAATAATAATTACACTCTGAAAAAAACAAAGCAACTACAACAAATGTTTCATTAAATACATTTTTCCTCCTGAGTCACTTACATTTACATTTACATTTACATTTACATTTAGTCATTTAGCAGACGCTTTTATCCAAAGCGACTTACAAATTAGGACTAAATTAAGTGAGTCATCATGCGGAGGCAAAAACAACGCAAGAAGTGCTCGAGATACAAAGTTCAGGCATTATTCAGAGTAGCATAAGCCCGATAAGTGAGGTTTTAGAGGGAAAGGGAAGTTTTTTTTTTTTTTTTTTTTATGAGGTTAAGTGCTCACTTACTAATTTTTTAGGTTATTTTTATATTAAAATATAACCCTTTTTTAAATGAAATTTTAAGTAATGAATTTAAAGCAATTAAGTATATTTTAACACCTGTAGTGAATCCTTAGGAATTCAAAAAGAAAAAAAAATGATTGAAGGTGATCGAGAACTTTCAGCTATGATTCAGGAGATCTGGGACAATGACATCAATCGGCTGAGACCTGGGATAGATTATCGCATATCTCTACAGGTAATTCTGAAATCTTTTCTGTGTGAAGTTTATAAGTTCTCTAGAAATAGAAATTATAATAATAATAATAATATAAATAATAATTCTGAATAATATTTGACATCTGCTTTCTGTTGCATCCTTTCCAATTTACACTAAAAAGTGACATGCACTTTCTATTTTATGTTTGTTGACATAAGGTCATAAGGTCAGAGAGCTCCTATTTAACACATACAAACTGAGATGAGCATTGTTCTTTGGTGCTGTGTTTAGAAAACCATTCACAGTGACACTTTTGGACATGGCTGCAAAACATTAACTTGGATGCTTACTAGGATTGTTAATGATATATAATAATTTTATGATTTAATCACAACTAATTGATTGCATTAATATAATATAATGTAGTTGTACTTAATGATCATGTTAACATAACAATATTCTGGTTAAGGTTCTATTCTGAAATGTACACACTAACCAGCAATTGAAGCATTCCTGTCCTCAGATATAATAATAATATTGATCATAATAATTTAAGTTTACTCAGTAGTTAACTCCCTGTCTAAAGTTATGCCAGCCATGCATGAAAAAAAAAAAATAAAAAAAAATAAAATGAAAATGCTTTTGGAAGTTCCTCAAACTTTTCTTTATCTCACAGGGCAAAGCGGGAGATCTGGCAGGTATTGACGATTGCAATGATGGAGCAGGGTTGCCTTTGTTCACTTTTGTTGACGAAAACATTTTCAAAAAGGAGACTTTCTTGGGTAGGAAATCAGCTAATATGTATGATTCTCATTTTCATTTCCATTTCATTTTAAAGTGTGATAGAAATGTTTTATGTAATGGCCTCAGAGGGGGCAAAAAAGTTTCTACAGGGAATGTGCAGACTAATGATGCTCAGATCAAAGACCATGTGCCATCACATGATCAAAGAATCTAGACCTACCTAAGAAGTGCTTAACACGGTAGAACTCACTGTCATATGATTAGCTTCACTAAAATAGATCATTAAATATCAATCACCAGGTCAGTATAAGCAATCTTTCACATGTCTAATCTGTTTTGTTCTCTGTGACCCAGTTTTCCTATGTTCTGATTAGTTCATTTGGCTCCACCTGTGTTCTGTTAATTACCTCATCAGCTTTTTGTCTGGTTCCTGCTTGTAAGTCCTCAGTTCTCCCTCAGTGTTTGTCGGTTCTCGTTTATGTTAGCGTGTGTATTATTCCTGTTTTCAAGGTAATTATCATTAAAGTCATTTTTCCCAACGTTTATCTTTGTCTTTGTGAGTGTGGTTACATAACTTGTGGACACAATCACACAGTGAAGAAGACTTGAGAACAAGTCTTACTGTCTGTAAGGTGTTCCTGTCTTGTCGTTTAACATTTCTATCGTGAAACAGTTGACCTGTATTAAATGTTTAGCTATTTACATCTTACCTCATTCTCTTTCAACGTTAAACTGACGCCTCACTCTGGAATTCACGCTCTGCTTCTGTGAACAGTAAGTTTCGCCTTCTTTGATTTGATTGGCCATCTCAATCATTTTGACATTGACAAGTGAGCTGTGAGACCACTGAGGCAGACCAGACTAAAAAATTTACTTTTACAATTTGCCCATTTTTAATCTCTGTCTATGGTGGTTAAGGCCCTGCTTGAGTAACATTGATTTTTACTCAACTACAAGATATAAATGCACATGTATCTTTCTGTTCAGGGAGCGTCTCTTGGTTGTGAGCTCCCGGCAGTGAATAAACTCTTACTCTTGCAAAGAGCAGTGGAAGTCTTGTCTGGTATATGCTGCGCAGCTGAAGAATAGAAGTACTAAAGAATCTATGCTCTGATGACCACAGCAGGGACAGTGATGGTGTTGGAAGACTATAGACACGCTGTCTCTGTGAGGTAACACTCAGAGTTAGTATTAATGATCCTGTGTTGGACCAGTGTGCACCTGAGAAGGGCAGTGATATAGAGTTTAGATCAGGATTTCTCAAATCCGGTCCTGAAGGGCCTCTGCCCCGCAAGATTTGAGGAACCCCAGGTATAGATGCTGAAGACCTGGTGCTCATGTGTGGCATGAGGTAGTGATGGTGGCTTCTTGAGGGGATGTCGTCACAATACTTTAAGAGGGGAATTACCTTGAAGTATTGGATTATATTGTATTATTCGGGACAGGAATTTCCCTGAGGAACAGTAGTATTGTATTATATTTTATTGACAACCTGGGGTTGTCTGAATTGTCCGTGGTGGAGAAGTCAGGTTAGTTTTGTATTAAGTATGATGAATTCGTATTGAGAATTTCAGCGTCAGAAGATACATCGTGGAAGACTTTACTTTTAAACTTTTGAGAAAACAAAACCTGTACATATAAATTCAGGGTTTAAAATCGTGTTTTTGCTCCATCCACACATATGCCACAATTCCAGGTGACAAAACAAACTCATCCTATTCATTTTTTAAATAAGATCTTGAGACAGTGACGTATGGTGAAGTGTGTGTGTGTGTGTGTGTGTGTGTGTGTGTGTGTGTGTGTGTCCTTGAGAAAATTGAGATGTTTAACTTTGTGCAGTTGATGAGCCACTCAATCAATATGAAAGAAGATGGTAGAAACTGAGCTTTCCGGCTCAAATGAACTGCTTTGCAAAATGATTCACTGTTTCGAAGCACTCAAATTGTTTGAATGCTGGTCATTAAACATTAAGTGTCTTATTTTATTAATTATAGGGCTTGATTTGTGTGTTTTATGGAGGACTTGGCTAATCAGGTCAATAAAGGACAACTAACTATTACTCTTACTTTTACTTTTACGTAATTACTTACTTTTTTTATTATACAAATGTGTAATTAAAAAATCTCAATTTTTAAACTGCATCCGAGATCAGGTAAAAACCACATAGAGCAGGGGTGTGCAACTCTAGCCCTCGAGATCCTCTTTCCAGCAGAGCCCTAATCAAACACACCTGAACAAGCTAATCAAGGTCTTCAGGATTACCAAGGCTGCATCCGAAATCGCGTACAGTAGGCAGAGGTTTCGGTAGACTTCCGTCATTTTGACGGACATAGTCGTGAAAAATTCTGTCATAATCTATTATTACCCGTCATTTAAATTTTCACATTTTAATAATAATCCATTTAATAGGCTCTGTTTTTGTTCAGCCGATAGTCGAACCCCGGATTCGGAAAGTACAGTGGGGTTTTCGTCCCGGTCGTGGAACACTAGACCAGCTCTATACCCTCTCCAGGGTGCTGGAGGGTTCATGGGAGTTTGCCTAACCAATCCACATGTGACTGTGTCCCTCGCACCGTCCTGTGGAGGGTGCTCTGGGAGTATGGGGTCCGGGGCCCTCTGCTAAGGGCTGTCTGTTCCCTGTGCGACCGGAGCAGGAGTTTGGTTCGCATTGCCGGCAGTAAGTCAGACTAGTTCTCGGTTTTGTTCATAATTTTTATGGACAGAATTTCTAGGCGCAGCCAGGGGCCGGAGGGGGTCAGGTTTGGAGACCACACGATTTCGTCTCTGCTCTTTGCGGATGATGTTGTCATGTTGGCCTCATCAGACCAGGACCTTCAGCATGCACTGGGACGGTTTGCAACCGAGTGTGAAGCGGCCGGGGTGAGAATCAGCACCTCCAAATTCAAGGCCATGGTTCTCAGTCGGAAAAGGGTGGCTTGCTCGCTTCAGGTTGGTGGAGAGTTCCTGCCTCAAGTGGAGGAGTTCAAGTATCTTGGGGTCTTATTCACGAGTGAGGGAAGGATGGAACGGGAGCAGGTGCAGCTTCTGCAGTAATGCGGTCGATGTACCGGTCTGTCGTGGTGAAGAAGGAGCTGAGCTGCAAGGCGAAGCTCTCTATTTACCGGTCGATCTACGTTCCTACTCTCACCTATGGTCATGAGCTTTGGGTCATGACCGAAAGGACAAGATCCCTGATACAGGCGGCCGAAATGAGCTTTCTCCGCAGGGTGGCTGGGTGATTCCTTAGAGATAGGGTGAGGAGCTCAGTCACTCGAGAGGAGCTCAGAGTAGAGCCGCTGCTCCTCCACATCGAGAGGGGTCAGCTGAGGTGGCTCGGGCATCTGTTCCGGATGCCTCCTGGATGCCTTCCCAGGGAGGTGTTTCAGGCACGTCCCACTGGGAGGAGACCCCTGGGGGGATTATGTCTCCCGGCTGGCCTGGGAACGCCTCGGTATTCCCCTGGAAGAGCTGGAGGAAGTGACTAGGGAGAGGGAAGTCTGGGTTTGCTTAGACTGCTGCCCCCGCGACCCGGCCCCGGATAAGTCAAGTCAAGTCAAGTCAAGTTTATTTATATAGCGCTTTTCACAACACAGGCTGTATCAAAGCAGCTTCACAGCAATAAATTAGAACAATACATCAATGTTTGTTTCTAGTGGAACGTCTACGTTTGGTAATGCTGATCAATAGTATCGTTGATTGATTAATTAAATTAAATATCCCCAACTGAGCAAGCCAAAGGCAACAGTGGCAAGGAACCGAAAAACTCCATCAGGTGACCTAATGGAGAAAAAAAAACCTTGGGAGAACCCGGGCTCAGTCGGGGGCCAGTTCTCCTCTGGCGTTTATAAGCTAGAGGTCGGATTTAACTGTAAGATATAAAAAAAAAAAAAAAAAAAAAAAAAAAAAAAGCTAGAGGTCGGATTTAACTGTAAGATTAAAAGTATTATATGAATGCCTGGATGAAGAGATGCGTCTTTAATCTAGTTTTAAACTGGGAGAGCGAGTCTGAGCAACGAACAGTATCCGGCAGACTATTCCAGAGTTTTGGTGCTAAATATGAAAATGCTCTCCCTCCTTTGGTGGATCTGGATATCCTAGGTATGACCAAAAGCCTCGAATTTAGTGACCTTAAAGAGCGCGATGGATTATAGGCCGATAGAAGATCCGTTAAATAGACTGGAGCTAAGCCGTTTAGGGCTTTATAAGTCAGTAGCAATACCTTGTAATTAATACGGGACTTTATAGGTAACCAATGTAGTGATGATAAAATCGGTGTTATATGATCATATTTTCTTGATCTAGTTAGAACTCTAGCGGCGGCATTTTGGACTAACTGTAGCTTGTTTATTGAGGATGCAGGACAACCGGCTAATAACGCATTACAGTAATCTAGTCTCGAAGTCATGAATGCATGAACTAACTTTTCTGCATCAGAAACAGATAGCATATTACGTAGCTTAGCAATGTTTCTAAGGTGGAAAATGGCTGTTCTTGTTACATATGAAATATGATTTTCAAAAGACAGGTTGCAGTCTAATATAACACCCAGGTCTTTTACTGTAGAGGATGAAGTAACAGGACATCCTACTATGTTAAAGTTGTATTGTGAGAGGTTTTGTGGGTGGTTTTTTGAACCGATAAGTAGTACCTCTGTCTTGTCTGGATTTAATAAAAGAAAATTATGCGTCATCCAATCTTTTATATCTTTAACACACTCTGTCAATTTGGATAATTTAGCGTTTTCATCCGGCCGTGATGAAATATAGATTTGAGTGTCATCAGCATAACAATGGAAACTAATTCCATGTTTCCTTATAATATTTCCAAGTGGCAGCATATATATTGAGAATAATAGAGGGCCTAACACAGATCCCTGCGGCACTCCATAGTTTACTGGAGTTATGATAGATTTTTCTCCATTTAAATAAACAAAATGGTAGCGGTCAGATAAATACGATCTAAACCAGCTTAATGCTTGTCCTTGAACACCAGTATAATTTTGTAATCAATCTAAGAGTATTGTATGATCTATAGTATCGAACGCAGCACTAAGATCAAGTAAAACTAATATTGAGATACAGCCTTGGTCAGAAGCTGAAAGTAAATCATTTGTGATTTTAACGAGCGCAGTTTCAGTGCTATGATGCGGCCTGAACCCAGACTGAAACTTTTCATATACGTCATTTTCTTGTAAGAAAGAGCCCAGTTGAGCGGACACAACTTTTTCTAGTATTTTAGACATAAAAGGTAGATTTGAAATGGGTCTATAATTTACTAGATTATTCGGATCTAATTGTGGTTTCTTAATGAGAGGTTTTATAACTGCCAGTTTAAATGTTTTTGGAACATAACCTAAAGATAAAGACGAGTTAATAATATTGAGGAGAGGCTCTTCCACTACAGGTAACACTTCTTTCAATAGTTTAGTTGGTATAGGATCTAGTAAACATGTTGTTGTTTTAGATGAAGTAAAAAGTGTATTTAACTCTTTTTGCTCTATAGTTGTAAAGCACTGTAATTGTTCTTGCGGGGTGATAATTGAGGCTGAATTATAAGGCGCGATTGAGGATTGAACGTTTACAATTGTGGTTCTGATGTTTTCTATTTTCTCAGTGAAGAACTTCATGAAATCATTACTACTAAACTGTAATGGAATATTTTGTTCAGGAGACATCTGTTTATTTGTTAGTCTCGCCACGGTGTTAAATAAGAACTTAGGATTGTTATGGTTGTTTTCTATTAGTTTGCGGAGATGCTCAGCCCTGGCCGCTTTTAGGGCCTTTTTATAACGTGACATACTGTCTTTCCATGCGATTCTAAAGACCTCTAAGTTAGTTTGTTTCCATTTACGCTCTAAATTACGGGTTTCTCTCTTTAGAACACGCGTAGTATTGTTGTACCATGGTGCTTTACTTTTCTCTCTGACCTTTTTTAATCTAATGGGCGCAACAATATCCAATGATCCAGAGAGAAT
Source organism: Scardinius erythrophthalmus (assembly GCF_964197995.2). Lineage (NCBI taxonomy): Eukaryota > Metazoa > Chordata > Actinopteri > Cypriniformes > Leuciscidae > Scardinius > Scardinius erythrophthalmus. The sequence continues at coordinate 35,676,494 of NC_138237.1, read as the reverse complement.
GGTGCTCATAGTGCTAGTTAATTCCTCAAGTTCATCTGTTTGTTTGGGTTCACTGAGCAGCTGAGACAGATCCAATAAGCTATTTGAAAAATGATCTATGGTGGATGGAAGGATTGTTCTGCCTAATCGATAACGCGGCGCAGCATGATATATTACAGGAGTACGTAATATGCAAGTTACCATGTAATGGTCAGTGACATCATCACTTTGTGGAATGATATCTATATCGGTTGGATCGGTTCCATGTGATATAATTAAATCTAGTGTATGATTAAATCGATGAGTTGGTCCGGTAACGTTTTGCTTGACCCCAAAGGAGTTTAATAAATCTGTAAACGCAGCCCCTAATGCCGAGTTCAGACTGCACGATTTTCAAAGTAGTCGGGTCACTGTTCTTTTCACACTGCATGACTATCCAGGGTAACATTCAGTTGCTGGTGTGTTCACACTGCACGATGCATCGGCGACAGGAGGTTTCACACTGCATGACTTTCAGGAGGAAGAATCGCCGACAACTCCTGTCTGGCCCGCAAACTACGTTTCGCAACCAAACACACGCGAGAAGTGATAAGGAAATAACGCAAAATCCGCGTGCGTAAGACCGCAGTTCTCGCGCGAGTTTGAAATTGTTATTAAAAATAATAGCCTGCAAGAAGCTTGCGATCCAAATTGTCTGTGCACTGATTTGCAGCGAAAAGGAGAAAAAGAAAAACATTATGCGTGAGGAAATGGCTGGGAAGACAAGGGGAGCAAGGACTGTGTGTTCTGCAAAGAGAGTTGGGGGTAAATAAATAATGTTGCAATGTGCTGCTGTTGCTGCTGGTCAAGCAAATGTTTGTGCTTTGTTTCTGTTTGATATAATTGTAAATATATCTATTAAAATACTAATATTGTGGTCTATAACTCCTCCCCGAACTCCCCGCTGCTCTGTATCTGGCTCTCTCATTGGCTGTCGGTCATCGCCGATGTAGTTTTCAGTCAGAACACTTTCACACAGCAGGATTTTGAATCGCCGACAGGTCCAGATATTTAGCATGCCAAATATCTCACGGGCGTCGGCGACTCGTCTGTGATTCTCTCAGATCGCGTCTTTGCTCATTCACACTGCGTGATTGTCACTCGCGTGAACGAGCACCGATTTGCCTGTGATTTCGGGCATTTGTCGGCGATTTCTCAAAACCTGTCGGCGAGCCAAAATCGGGGCTAAAATCATGCAGTCTGAACTCGGCATAACGCATCATTTTGATTATCTACATGGATATTAAAGTCTCCAACAATTAATGCTTTATCGAAGTTAACTAATAGGTCTGAGAGAAGATCTGCAAACTCTTTTAGGAAATCAGCGTAAGGCCCAGGCGGTCTATATACGGTAGCCAAGGCTAGAGATAATAGGGATGTTTTTCGAACATCTAAGAGCGTAACATTTAGTACAAGTACTTCAAAAGAAATAAACGTATAACCCGTTTTCTGAGTAACATTGAGAAAATCTCTATAGATTGTTGCAACACCGCCGCCACGACCATTCAGACGGGGCTCGTGCTTATAGGAGTATCCTGATGGAGTAGACTCATTTAGACCGAAATAATCATTTGGTTTAAGCCAGGTTTCAGTAAGGCAAAGTACATCGAAGCTATTATCTGTGACTATTTCATTTACAATAACTGCCTTAGGTGTGAGTGATCTAATGTTTAGAAGACCTAGCTTTAGAAATTGTTTTTGGTTACCAATAGCAACATTTTCTGGTTTAATAACAATTAGATTTTTTCTAGATCCTGCAGTAGATTTATTATTTGATCTCACTAAACGAGGAATAGACACAGTTTCTATGCAATGTTCTACACTATTTATATCAGTTAAATTGGTGCAGCAGAGACTATGATTTGGACTTTTGGTTACTAGTCAAAAGGTATTTAACATTTTGGAGATGTTATCTGACAGAAGATCCGATCCGAATCTGCTTGGGTGTAAGCCATCAGCACGGTAAAGCCTAGGACGCTCCCAAAACAGATTGTTCGCGTTCTGTTTCGCGAAGAGGGAAGAAACGGTTTTGTGTGGATATCTCGAAAACCGGGAGGGTCGGAGAGAGTTTTCTTGGTCTAGACCTGGCTCGCGTCTTCCGCTGCGGAAAAATCCAGGCTTCTTGATGGCATGTTGGAGCCGGGGTGAACGAGACCATGGCTGATCGTGACCTCGACGTTCGGGACCGATGTTGAGGAACGCACGGAGTAGACGAGGTCGGAGTCATCGGGTTAGTAACGTTAGTCTCTGATTTGTGTGCCTCGGCGCGCGATGTTTCAAGAGCTAACCGCCGGTCTATCAGCTCGGCTTTTCTCACTAAAAGGTCGGGGATCTGTTTCTCAACAGCTTCCAGCTCAGACTGCACCGCGTGCAGCTCAAATGTGTCCTCACCTGCACCAAAAGGTAAACTACTTACATTTGATATATTCGCCATTTTAACAGATGGACAGTAAGTTAAGTTAGCAACGACGCTACCAGTGATGCTATCAATATTAATACTAATTTATGGCTTAAGTCTTGGATATAATCCGTCTTTTTACGGGTACGGGTGTAGAGTAGACGCACGATAGGCGAGAAAAAAAAATGTTTGTTTGTAAATGAGTGCAGAGAAGACGCGTTCAGCCGTGATCCACGGACGTAACCTATAAGAGTATCCAGCGTTGGATCACTAGGCTTGAGACGCGTCTGCTCAACAATCCGCGTTGTAACTATGAGGTGAGAAAAATAGAAAATGTTTGTTGTAAGTGAGTTTAAAGAGAAATCAAGAATTATAAATCAATCGATGGAGCTCCAAAGACAACAACGCGCTCAGACGTGACGCATGTGCATAAGCGGAAGAATGATGATGATGATGATGATGATGATGATGTTTTTGTTCACAATTTAATCTGTATTCACAAACATATAGGACAGGCTAGATTATGCAATTATCTATTTATGAAGAGAAAGTTGAACAGAGACTGTGCGTCACTTTTCAGGTTATATCATGAATGTTTGTCCAGTAAATTGCAATAAGCTTTGTGCTTTGTTACTTTTGATATGAAACAAAGTCTCAGCTTTCAAATTCTGTCTATTTTATCACAAAATTCAAACAATAAATACCGTTTTGGTGCTCTTTAATGTGGCGCGAGAGACCAGCGCATGAGTTCAAGCGAAGCAGAGCACGAGTGAACGTGATCAATTCCTTCCTCTTAACTACGTTATAGAATGAAAAAAACATGAATGAACATCAAAAAATATGTTGACAGTCCAATTTACCGAAATCCGTATCATGTCTCTCATGTAATCGCTCAATCAGTGTTTCAACCGCAGAAAGACGTCAATAAAACAGCTTGTAAACAATGTCACGTAACTCAGAAAAGCAATTCGTTCAGCAAGAGCACACTCACCACCAAGTGGACAGGGGTGAGAATTACAGTTTCAAGTTACAATACATCACACTCAGTGTAATCTGTCAAAATGACGGACAGATTGTAGGTGAAAAACAGTGTATGACAAAATAAATATGTCCGAATTCTGCATACAATGGGCACTTTACTATCCCATGAGGCCATGGGAGAGGATTTATGAATGACAGTGAAGTGACGCACCTGCCGCTGGTAGATCACATGATAGTCGTGAAGTAATTACATATTCAAAATAAGTATCTACTCGGGAGAGTATGTGATTTCGGAAGCAGCCAAAGAAAGCTACAGATAGGTGAGTTTGATTAAAGTTGGAGCTAAACTCAGCAGGAACGTGGATCTTGAGGCCCAGTTGCCCAGCCCTACAGATACTGGTTTATGGGTTAACTAAGATTTCCCTCTAGCAGCGAACCATTGAAATTGTGGAATGTTTCAGAATAAATAACAATTACAGACAAACATGGATAGGCCTGTATCTCAAACCATCAGATTTATCCACACAGAACTGATGTAAAACATAAATTAAAATAAAAACCTCCCTCCGTACGGGACTTAAGCCGAATGTTAATTGTGAGCCCAGAATTCCATAGTATGCCTTCAAGAATCAGTAAGAAAAGAAATGTAAGAAGACTCTATCATCATGTTTGATGGTTATTTTTTTTCTGTAAAAAGTAAAAACAAACTTGACAAACAAAAAGAGCAACTTATTAAGTTAAATAAAATATACTATATGCAGTAATCAATGGAATAATGACATTCTACTTGTCAAGACATGATTGGAAATAATATTGATCTAAACAAGTATAGGTACTAATTAACAGATGAAGCTGAAATATTTTGTCTTCATAATGATATTTGTGTAATTTTAGCTTTCATCTCACTTCTGGACAACTATGAAAGTGCTACTGGTGAGCCAGAGATTGTCACACCAGAGGAAGAACTAGAAAATCACAAGTTCCTGGATTCAATCATAAAGACTCCCACTATGAAGGTAATAAATGGGTCACGGAAGTTATTCATTACTTGTGATGAGAAATAATTCAGCTGGATTCTGTTTTTCAAAATAACAGTTTGAGATGTTTGTTTTAATTCTTGTGAAGTACCATGCAGAGAGGTAAAACTAAAAAGAGAAATGAGTTTATTATACCGTACAATTTCCGTAACATAGTGTACTGATTATTAATTTGCAGCAATTGTGTATTTGCTAACATTAGATTGCCCACAAATATCTAGTGGAGAAGCATCTCTCTCCAGAGAACAACACAGACTTCAAGAAGCAGCTATATCACATTTGGTTTGAGCTGTATGCCAGGAGAGGATCCAGTAAGTAAGTATAGAGGATTCAAAACAGTTTGCAGGAGATTATCTGGGGCCAGATTCACAAAAATATTTGTCTTAAAGGGATACTTCACCCGAAAATATAAATTTGCACATCATTTACGTACTTTTTACTTACTAATGCTATGCCAGATGTATATGACGTTCTTTCTTGAGTAGAACACAAATTAAGATTTTTAGAAAACTAATCCATCTCTTTGAGTCTTGAGTCGTATAATGCAAGCGAATGGGTGCCCAAACGTTGATGCTTCAAAAACCATGCAAAAAGAACACGACAATAATACGTATATGACTCCAGTGGATGATAAGTGTGTGTGAGAGAACCATACAGTGATAACATCACTTCTGGCCAGCTGTCATACATGAGAGCATCGTGAAGCGCTACGTGGTGCGTGACAATAAGCACACTGTGAAGCTCGTGCAATAAATAGTGCAGAAGCACAGAGGACCGTCATTTCTCGCATCACCCTTAACAACATGCTGATATATGTCAACCTTGAACACTTGAATGCGCGTATAACAGCTGACTAGAAGTGATGGTTTAAGGAGAAAAATTTTAAATATTAGCATTTTTCTTCACTGGGGTTGTATTCGTTGCCATCATGTTCATTTTCATTTTTGCGGGGAGTATCCCTTTAAGAACAAGTAAAAAAAAAAATTCTCACACCATTATTTTTAATCACAATGTCATAACTCAATCTTCAGGTAAAACGAAAGACTTCCCTCTAGTGACTTATTCTGAACTTCTCCAATCATTTAATCTCCATAAACCCTGCAAAAACATCTTTCAGTCGACTGCAAGCTTGCATTAAGATCTGCCTCCATCCAATCAACAACCGATGGATAGAATTTATTTCCTCTTCAATAATCCGATTCACTCGGATGTACATCACAGTGCGGAGGGAAAATATATTTTGCTATTTCTGATACATCAAAACTTTAAAACTACTTTTATTTTTAAGAATGTATGATGAATTTGGTCCCTGTTCACACAGGGAACTTGATATTCATTTATAAAGTCATTTTTAAAAGTTAGGTTTTGATTGTTTCTCTCTCCACACAAGACCGGACTCTTCTGGTTTTGAACATGTCTTTGTAGGAGAGACAAGAGGAGGCCATACCGTCATTGGTTTCCATAACTGGATTCAGCTGTACTTGCAGGAGAAACTAGGACACATCGACTACAAAGGATATAGTGGGAGTGCCAAATCACCACAGGTATGTTTGTAACATCACTGGAATGTACAAATACCACTTAGATTCATTTAGTTTGTTCTTAGTAATAACAGATATGTTATAAAATGTATTAAATATTTGCATGTTTTAATAAATTAATGAAAATAGTTCTGTTGTAATGACTTAGTTTTAAAGGAATACCCAAAATAAAATAATAATTTGCCATTATTTACTCACTTCCATGTCATTCCAAAATAATATGATTTTCTTTCTTTTGCACAAAAAAAAAAAAAAAATACAGTAAAGTCCATACAGTAATAATCAATGGTTTCTAAAAGTTCTCGAGTCTGGTCCTCGAGATCCACGTTCCTGCAGACTTTTTCTCCAACACTGATCAACCATAAACTGTAAAAAACTTAAATTATATTAAACTGACTTAAAAAATTAGTTGAATCTTGAATAACATAAAAAAAGAATTGTAAAAAGTTAAGCAATGATATGTAATGACTTACATATGCTGTCAACTTGATCATATCATTTTTTGAAGTGTATCTGAACAAGCTAATCAAGGTCTTCAGGATTACTAGAATGTTGTTGGCAGGTGAGCTGGATCAGGGTTCGAGCTAAACGAAAGTTGACCTCGAAGGCCAGGGTTGAGAACTCCTGATCAAAGTGGCTTTACATCATGAAAGTCTGACTCGGAGGAAGACCGTGAGAGCTTAGGGTGCCATTTGGGAACCAAATCCAATATGGCGACATGGCAAAAAGCATCAAACCTCATTGGTTGTTGTGTGTCACATCACTTGGCATCATGGTGTCATCACGCAAGCACCAGTAAGGTTTGGTGTTATAATAATAATACTAGTTACAATAAGTGGTGCAGGTATGACGTCAGAACCCGGAAGACTGCTTCCTTCGAGATTTTGCTATGCGGTTTTATAATGGGGTTTTTCACTTTATGAGTAAAGCCTGTGGTAAACATAACAACGATATTTTGACATTTTGTTCTACAACCTACACTGCACACACTCACACCCCAAACTGTCTTATCTAGTTGTTTATTAAAGACGTACGTTTTCAAAAATGAACAACAGCTTCAAAATTCGTTTTTCCAGTATGGGTGTGTAATTGACGTTGTAGAACAAAATGTCAAAGTATTGTCAAGTTATGTTTACAACAGGCTTTATTTTAAATCGAATCCGTTATAAAACACCATAGGAAAATCCCGAGGGAAAATGACAGGTAAAAATATAATGGTTACTTAAAAGTGGCTGGGTTGTAGAATGAGGGGCACTTAGTCTCGTAGAACTTAGTGTTCTGAAGTACTTGGGTTAACATCAATTACAGCACCTTTAATTTAAATTTGTATATGATTACACAATGTTCAAACCACTTTGCAACTAGCTGAAATCTGTTGAGGAAAATCTTTTGCAGAAACCTTGTAATCAACCAATTAATCAATTACACTCTCTATCTGTCTGTCTAATCACATTAATCTCTTTTTAATGCATAATCATCATTTCTTTTTCTTCTAATGTTCATATTCCCAGCCAGATGAGAACAAACACATGTTGGCTCTCCAGTTCAGTTGGAAGAATGGAATTAAACCCAAAGGAAGCATCTTTGTTGGTGTGAGCCCAGAGTTTGAGTTTGCCCTGTACACGCTGTGTTTTCTCACGTCCCCAAACGAGCGAGTGAAAGTCTCCTTTGACGTATATGAGGTGGAGATAGTCTGTCACCACTACAACCAGAAGCACATAGGCACTACCTATCCTGTCCTTGTCAAATACTTGAATGTATAACCATACAAAGTCATTCATAGTAAATGAATTAATTGTGGCAGGGAATAAGTATTGATTTTATGTTTTAATCTCAAAAACAATAAAACCTCAATGCCATAGCCTTGTTTGTAGTGTCTAATATTTTCAGGGCAACATAAATTAATCTTTGCTACATGAATTCTGAAGGGCTTTTTATAATGTGTTTAAGCCACCGTTCTAAATCATTGTTATAAACCTCAGCATGTTGGTGCCAAACATGCAAGCAAACAATGCGTTGTTAGAATGTTATGGCTTAATGCTTAGCAAAAGGAATCCACTAACAAACTGAACACATTACATGCTTTGTACATTCACAGAAACTCTGCATTTGTATAACAGCCAAGGACGATTTATACGGCAACAATTTGTTTTTGTTTTCATTGACACAAAAGCATGAGAAAAGCAGGTATTTAAATCAGTTATGCAAACAAGAATATGATCCCAGGGTTTAGGAATGTACAGTGTGAATCGTCAGATTATGAATGTCCAGAATTAATTGTTAACCCTGGTAAAGTATGAGCTGTGGGGAGCGCATCTATTTTTCCAAAGTTCTATGTTCCCAAGGTCCTGTGATGTGTCGTTCTTGAATGAATCAGTGTTTTTAAAACATAAATTAATCTTTGCTACATGAATTCTAAAGGGCTTTTTATAATATTTAAATAATGTTTCAATTGAATTAGATGTGTAATGGTACACAGAAGTCCCGGTTCGGTACGGTCCTCGGTTTTGGAGTCAAGGTTCGATACGAGTCTGGTACAATAGGAAAAGCAACAAATCCCCAATGCTAGGTTTCTTTTCATTTATTTTTAACAGACAATAGTGCAAATTACAGTTTGTTCCACCTACAGTAGCAGCATTTAGTCCCCTAGTTGGTACAGTACAGCGTCCGATGTAAACAGTAAACAATGCACTCTTGCATAGGTCAAATTTTTTGTAGGGTTGATTAAAAAAAACCTGATTTCTGGTTGTTTAAAATAAATTAAAAAGAATTAAGGAATTGTTGATTTGTTACTAGATTGACCAACGATGCGCTTTAAAATGCAACGGCTGATTTCAAACTTATTGGTCAAACGTATTGATTTCAATTTTGTTCATTTCAAACATATTGGTTTGATTTTTGATTCATTAATGTGATGTGAGTAGCCTACGCTGTCAGTTCATTAACATGCAGTGACAATGGTGCATCCACAAAGTTCAATATTACGCTTTTTCAAGAAATCACTAAAAGGTGAGCAAGAAGGAGAAAAGTGGCATCTACATCTGAGCCTACTTCACCTTTCCACGACGAGACAGCGAGAGAAGCGGCACATGAGGCATCCCATTTCCAGGACACGCATTTCATCACTGGACAGAAGAGACACTTCTACAACACAAATCGGCACAATGCCAAATGTTTTTGTCTCATTATAACAGCAGAAACAACTCTCAGGAATATTCCGTCATTTCTGGTCATATAGATAAGAGTAAGACGTCATTCCAAACTGTAAATGGTCTATTTACCTATTTATTTATCTATTTATCTATCTGTGTACACTCACAATAGAAACAAAACATTGTGCTTTTGTAAAATAAAGAAAACAAACAGGATGCCACTTTCTGCAGTCCCGGTTTCCTTTCCGTGAATTAGTGTAGTGCGCCACAAAAATTTATCGAAACTCAGCGTATAGGCTACTAGAAAGCTCTCGTGTGCCATCTGAACTGTTGGGCTAAATCCGAAATCGCCCCCTATACCCTCAAATAGGGCATTATATGATTGGACAGCCATTTGTAGTGGTGTCCGAAACCATAGTGGACGTTATAGAGTGCACTTATTCAATCCTACATTGCACCACAATAACGAGCGTACAGCCGATATACGCTCAATGGCTGTCTCGCTCACTCGTTTATATTCACTCCTTCAAGTGACCTGTATTAGTGGACTCACAATGTCTTGTTTTGGGATAGTGCATATATCGTCTGCTCATAGATAGATTCTTCTGCTCTTTTTCCTGTAGTGGCGGTTAGCAAACAGCGTTGCATTACCATATGCGCCCCCTTCTGGATTGGAGTGTGGATCGCCTGTAACTTACTGTATTCATCGTCTGACTGTATGCACTGAAACATGACGTCCATATAGTGACAGTTCGGGATGAATACGGGACCCCTAAATTGAACAGATCAGTTTTGTCCATTTTCATACACTGACTCATATTTCTTATTCACTGAAGTCTCTCCCCTTTGAATCTCAATTTCAAGCGTGTGACTTGTTTGGTGGTATCTCCTGCCTGTAAATACCGGCTATAGCATGAGCCAACCGTTTTCAAGTGTGGACTGTACAGGTGCATTTCATTGGCTTGGACATACTGAACGAATATAACCAGTACAATCAGTCATCACATTCTCAAAGTTATGATGCTGATCAACTTTTGCAACCTTGCAAATGCTTTGGCAATTTGAATTTAAAAACGTTGTTTTTTAGGAACTTAAAGGAACTTAAGATTGAAAACTGAACGAGAAAGGGCAAGTCATTCATCCATTCAGTTTGTGAGTCAGTCTTGTTTAACAAGGAGGGAAAGAGGGTGCAATGCAAAGATAGCATGCACAAAACATAATCCTAAATATATGGAATTAAAATTTGTTTTGCTGTCATTTGTGGTGAAATTAAGCCTCTATGGGGCATAAATTTCTGTGTAACAGCGTCATTACCTTGAATAGAATGTGACCCAATTGCACTTGTTCATGAACAAAATAAATGAATCCGACATCCTGTTTGTGAAATGTTGACTGACTGCACAAAAAGGGACATGTCCTTCACTACAAATGAGTTATTCATTTTCAACAAGGACAGAATAGATTCATTTTAAATTTACAAATGTGACTGATGATACTGACAATACATTAGAAATGACAAAGATGCAACTGAAATGTATAGAGGAAAGAATAGATCCTATGTTCCCAGAGTAATTGTCCTGAAATCACATCCTTTCATTATAATATTTATCACTGATTATCATCACATGTTCTAATGTCTCTTTCTCCTTGCAATGGTCACATTTCCCTGCGTCATGTTTCCATATTCTCCACAGTGTACTATTAAGAGCCATTTGTCTAGAACTAAGTCTGGAGATTATTGTTTCTTATCATCTGTTTCTTCATGTTATTCTAACTAACCCTTAAGCTCGTTGAATGTAATAAAACCATCTAGCAGTTCTAGCCTCTTCCAAATGTTTCCTCCCCATCTCTTTCTCCCACATTAGCTGGTACACTTAATCCCATCATCTGAATCCTATATAACGTATTCAGTTTCATTCAAGATGTCTGCTCTATTTTAGTGTATTCCAAGGTATTCATGGAACACACTGAATGATATAAGCCTCGTTCAGACTGTCAGTCCAAATCCAATTTTTGCACATATCCAATTGAAATCCGATCAGAATTAGTAAGTGTGAACGGCAAAAAAAAAATTACAAATCCATTTCGAGTTACATTCATATGGAGTTTGAAATCCGATTCAAATCACATCTCTTGAAATTTGTTTCAGTCTGACTGCTCTGATTGGATATCGCATGGTTTTTGTGACTTCCTCACGCCATGTGAAATGTAACGTCAGACGTTGTTATAGAAAACATGCAGAATTTGGATAATTGTACTGACTCGGATCTTTGAGTCTTGTTTAGCAAAATGAATGAATCTTTTTTTTCCCAAGTCATTTTGTTAATTTCAGCTGAATATAATTCTTCTTATATAAAATATATATATATATAATTGAAATGTTACATGCCAATAGCCAAATTCCCCAACACATTAACTTACACAAACCATCACATTTAGAATATGAGAATTTTCCAAATTATGAGAAACAGAAACGATTAATTCATTACTTATTTGGGTCTTCAGGCTATGCAGTCTGTTAGTTCACCTCACCTCCCGATCCGAGTCATTCCTTCTTTTGTCACGTCACATCCCCATAGGCTGAAGCTTTGCAGTCTGTACCGGAAACCGAAAAGATGAATTCACCACTTGAGTCTTGTTGGTTCATCATGGCTGTGTCCGAAATCACCCCCTATACCCTCATTCACTATTCCCTACATTACTCCACTAATATAGTCCACTTGAAGGAGTGAATGAAAACGAGTGAGTGAATTCGGACACTGAGTGCGCCGGAGGGGCTGCCGATTTTGCATAGTTTGTGTTTGATGTTTGATAATCATTTGAAACAGCAAACTGGCAGCTCCAGTAGTAATGAAAAGATTTATCTTGATCTCTGTCATGGAAACTAGCATTCAAAGTGCATTATGGGTATTCTCTAGCCGTTGAGCGTACATCGGTTGTTCACTCATTATTGCGGTGCATTATGGTATTGAATGAGCTCACTCAATAACGTCCACTGTGGTTTCAGACACCACTACAAATGGCTGTCCCCTCAAATAGTGGCATCACGTAACTGTTATAGTAAAAAAAAATAATAATAATAATAAAAAAATAATAACTACATGCTTGTTTGTAAGGAAGGTTGGGAATTATGCGGCTGCGTCCGAAAACCTATTGTCAGCTGACTTGTTGCCTCGCTGCCTTATCAGTCATTGACTTTGTAGGCAGCGTCTGCGCACGAAGGTACCTCACGAAACTGATTTCAGACAGACTTCTGAGGCAGCGTAACGGTTTAATGATCTACAGCAATATTTAATGACAATAGTAATTTCTCGCTAGAAATGACATAAGTCGAAAACATTGATCAAAAATGTACATTTACACACAAACTGACGACCAGCCGCAACTTTCAGACGCCATCTTTATTTTTTATCACAAAATGGAAAGCACAGAATTATGGGATATCAAAGGCAGAGAAGGATACATCTATTCTGCCTTCAAAAACCGATCAGATGAAGGCATCTCAGGAGACAGAAAGTAAAACTAGCATTGCAATCAGACGAGCCTTGATGCCTCACAACCTGAGAATGCGTCCTCCGAAGGCAGCATTTATCAGTTTTCGGACACATCCATTAACTAACTTCTGTATCCAATACGGCTGTCATGTCACGTGACAAAAGAACGAAAGACTTTCTGTTTCCAGTACAAATCCAACACAAAATAAACAAATCACTCTCTGAGATAACTCGCTCATAATTGACTCATCGCTACTTCAGGTTGTGTTGTTGCAAAGTGCCAGACGAGTCCAGGCCAGCGGCTACACATTGTCATGTTTTTTAAATAAGAAAACATCTGTATTCCAAACCCCTCCATGATGCGGTTGTTGTTGTTTTTGGCGTACCTACCAGTGCAACATCATTGCCATGAAACATTTGAATTACATTTGAATACTATCTCATGCATTATGAGAAAACTATGTTCCTTTTTAGAAATAAATGATATCTGCGAGGATTTCCAGTCAGGATTCAGACCGTACCATAGTACTGAGACTGCTCTCGTTAGAGTCACAAATGATTTGCTCTTATCATCCGATCATGGTTGTGTCTCGCTATTAGTGTTAATTGATCTTAGTGCTGCATTTGATACCATTGACCACAACATTCTTTTAAATAGACTCAAAAATTATGTTGGCATTAGTGGAATTGTATGGAAGCCCTAAGAGGCCATGGATTATAATTTTTTCTATGTTGTTGTCTCGTGATGTCGACATAACAAAAATTGTTTTCTCGTGATCACGACTTAATTTTCTCATGATCTCGACATAAAAGTTGTTTTCTCGTGATCACGACTTAATTTTCTCGTGATCTCGACATAACAAGATGTTTTCTCGTGATCATGACTTATTTTTCTCGTGATCTCGACATAACAAAAGTTGTTTTCTCGTGATCATAACTTAATTTTCTCGTTATCTCGAGATCACGACTTGTTTTTTTCTGCGGATTCGGCAAGAACAGTTTAAGCACCAAAAGCAGAATAAAGCAGAATCATGGATGATCGCATTCGCTTTTACTTTGATAGCGGACTCACTCAAACTGAAATAGCTCTATGTCTGTCAGTGATTGACGACTTCCTCATTAGTGTCCGACACTTGAGAAGGAGGCTGTCAGGTCTGCAACTTTATCGTAAAAGACAGTATAGTGACCCTGAACGTGTTGTCAGTTTCATTGCCAGCCAACTTCAGGGACCGGGAGTGGGACGTCTGCATGGCTACAGAATGATGTTTGAAAGATGCCGATCAAATGGTTTGCGGCCGACCCGAGAAATGGTCAGAGAGGTACAGTTAAGTCTGGATCCATCAAGTGTGGAGGAAAGAAGAGGGAAAAGGTTGCGGAGACGACATTACCGAGTGCCAGACCCTAACTATCTGTGGCACATGGATTCTTACGACAAACTGAAGCCGTATGGCATAGCAGTTAACGGCTGCATTGATGGTTTCTCGAGGCACATCATATGGATGCAATCCTACTTCACCAATAATAATCCCAGAGTAATCGCTGGTTATTATTTCCGCGCTGTTGCTGAAAGAGTCGGTTGTCCTCAAATAATCAGATCCTATTTTGGGAACCGAAAATGTCCACGTCAAAAGGCTACAAGAGTTTCTTCGTGACCATGTGTGGACCGTGTGTCTTTCAAGGAACCAGCCCAGCAAACCAGAGAATTGAAAGTTGGTGGGGTATATACACACGACAAAATGCAGATTACTGGATGGATATTGTTCAAGGAACTGCAGTCAACTGGGGATTTCACAGGCGATGCAACTGACAAATGCCTCATACGGTTCTGTTTTCTCTCATGAATTCAGGTAACTGTTGTTCAGTCTGCTATTGATTATCTCCATCATTTCCATTTGTCCAAAACAATTTAAATGGGTTATTCTCTTTTGGCAAGTTTAGGCCAATTAGTCTAAGTCTTTTAGGCCAATAGCCGAACTGTCCAATTGACCTTTATTATTATTGCTGTTGGTATTATCTTCTTGTATTATTCAGTACAGATATAGGCTAGAATCTGCTTGTTCATATAAAATATTTTGAGGTAAGAAATGCTAAAGGCATTTGTGTAACCCATAGACTACATCTATGAGAGTTTAATGAATCGTGCATGCTTAAGTTAAGTAGGTTGTTCAAATAATAGTCTATTTTTAATGCATTTTAAGTGAATTCATCTTTTTAAGTGACAACACTTAAACTGCCGAGGATCGTAATAGTCACTTCTTTATTCTCAGATGTGGCTTTGCTATGATTAAAATGTGTAAATACTATAGGATGTTCAGTCCGGCTCATGAATGGCCAACATCCTGCAGAGTTTAGCTCCAGCTTGCCTGAAAGTGTCTAGTGATCCTTGATTAGCTGGTGAAGGTGTATTTAATTGGGGTCAGAGCTAAGAGCTAAATTAATATTTTAATTTATTTATTGTAATGTTTTTACCTGCTACTGGATAATTATGTTTTTTTTGGAAACGTGCCATACAGATTGAGTAGTTTATGGCAATTTATGTTCAAGTTTTACTGCTTCAGTAAACCCTGCAGCTTTTCAGTTTACTGCATGTCATTATTCCCCTTCATTAATCCCTAATATAGTTTGTTTTTAGGATGAACTGGACACTGTTATAAAAAATGTGGAATAACCACCGAATCCGACGTAGCAATGGTCGTGACTTACAACATGGACAGCCCTTCCTCATGGACAACTTACCAGAACTCTATCAATCAAAAGACTACTTGAATCCTGTAGATGCTGAAAAATTGGATGTGATTATGCATGAAAATGTCAGCCTGTGGAAATCAGACATACCCTGTGATCATGACTTCTATGACCTCTGCATTCTTGTTATGGAGGAGAATAATCTACAGTCACAGAGACATCGAGACTCTAAAAATTCGACCTCTGGTTAGAGAACTTTTAGGTTTATAGATGTCACAATCTATAAAATCTTTATAAATCTTTTTTAGTGTGTAAACATGAAATGTCATTTTTTTCTAGGTGGCAGGTTATATTTGTATACCCTTTAGTTTCATAATTTAATGTTTTATGTATTTATCTTTTAATTTTGTCACCTAATGGAAACCGAAACAAAGTACATCAAAGGATGAGTCAAAGAACTTTGTTTTAATACGACAGCAATAGAAAGATCCATACAACTGTGTAGAAAAATAAATGAATCAGTTGATGCAAATAATGTTTTAGGAGTGCAACTCCTGCTTCAATAACAGATTATTTAGATTAAATCAGAGTGAAATAAATCAGATCCTGTGCAGTATCTGAGAAAAAGACCAAGCTCCTTCTGGTCTCTCTCCCTAATGAATCGCAAGAGATGATTTGATACGATTGTTTCAGACCGGGACATTGACTGTGGGAACTTAATGGATTTTGCCACATTTCTTGCCTTTGGTTGGAGATTTTCAGTTATCTTGTTCAGATTTTCAGAAGTCATGGTTACCCCAATAGATCGCAGAATGGGTTTCCAGCATTTTATTATGTAGGCTGGTTGTTGCACCATCTCTTTATGTGCACTTTCTTCCAGTATCGTCTGGAGATTGATTTCATGTGCAACTCTGACTGAGTACTTCATCCATGACAGCACTTTAGAAGTCTTGGAGCGCTTCACTTACAACATCCTTCTCTGTTGGACTAATGTAATTGAAAAACACCTCCATTAGACTGGTTTCTGGTCAAGGAAGGGACAGTGCTTCTTTTAGAAAAGGAGGTGCCAGCTGAATTGGCAAGTAACCAAAGCGCAGCCATTAATGGCTAAAATACGTGCAACAGCTTCCCACTCGCTTTCTTGGTAAGTGTGATGTAGAGTAGGAATCTTGTAAGTTGTTCCACAAGTTCTTGCTGCAAAAAATGTGTCCCAGAATTCAGTAATACAGTCCCGATGCCAGCTTACCAGCACCCGTTTAAATCTTACATTTGCATGCAGAATGTTTTTTTGTCTGAGAAAGCTTGAATCATATCACTAACACAGTGAACTCTGCGAATCAGAACTGTTTCACTTTCAGTCACATGTCTTGGATTTTCAAAGAACGAGTCATTGTTTTGCTGGCTCCTGGGAATCAGTTGGCTGTGGTGGATCTTGTGGCACTTCTGGCACAGTTCCTTCAGCATCGGTAACGTCATTGAATGTGCTATCTGGAATGAAGACTGAATCTGACTCAGATGGAACTGTTTCAACACATGTTTCGTTCCCCATGATCAGATTCAGATTATTTTATTTAATGCCATGTCAGCATTCAAAGCTATTTTCATGGCAAAAATTCAATTACAAAAATACAAATATCATATAAATACAATAAAAGCAAAACAAACAAAGCAATTATAAAAGATTTTTTTAAATTAACATATGATAAACAAATCCAAAACCTTTTCAGGCATAATCTTATTAAATATGTTCCTATGAAGTAACTTCATGAAGTCCAGGACAATCCAATAAAATATGTTTGACAAATAAGGGAATCTTACAAAACACACATAAAGTTGGGTCTTCACCTTTAAGCAAAAAAGCATGGGTCAAACTTGTATGGTGTACCACTTACCACTTATCTGGTGTAGACCACTTGATCAAGTCGAGTTTTAAGAGTGATAAAAAGTCTGTTTGTTATTTCCGGATGAGTTTCATACAATTTATTATTCTTGCACATATTCCACTCTTCTTGCCACTTATTTCCCCACATAATCAACATGTACAGGTGAATACAAGCGTGTCAGAAACCATGTCAAAAGATGTGTTCACATCATTACCCAGGAACACCGCTTCACCATCAGAAGACGAGAGTACGTCATCACTGGAGCAGATGTAGAAGGAGGGGAATGCAAAGTTTGACTTCTGGTCTGATTGGTTCATCCTGAAGTGCATGGAGTGGAAGTAAGATTCAGATTCCTGATCAGAATCCTGATCTTTCAGTCTTGTGCACACATACAGTCTAAGAACTCAGTGACGTGTTGCCTCGCATAAGCCGCCAACTGTCCGAACTTCTTTGAGTGGTTCTTCAGACCCACTGACGCAAACCATAAAGCTGAAATCGTCAGCATTCCCTTTTGCTGATTCACCATCAGGGGAAAAAAGGTTTCTCCCGATATCCAGAACATTTGACACAGTGTCTTCTTCTTTAACAACAATTAAAAATGTGTAAATTGTAAAAAAAAAAAATCTTAAATCGTTTTTGAGGTTTGCGCAGAGATAACCTTTTTTCAAATTTTTTGTGGAAAATATTTGAGTAAAAAAATGTAGGGTTTCATGGCCCTCTAAATGTGGAAATATATGCACTGACTCACTCTCGGTTTAAACATATTCATCAAGATATAATAGGCCTATGTAATTCTCAAAAGTTTTATTCAGAATCCATAACATGCAGTTAATCCTGTCATTTCTGTTGGCTACACGTAGGAACGGATGGTAATGAAATTGTTGATATATTGGCTTAACAAGCTTTAGCCTATAGCTAAAGACACCCACTTATTGACATTACTCATAGGTCATTCAAGTCTTGTTCATTCGCTATTTATTATAGGAAAACAGTAAACAGGACAATAAATGTAGGGGTGAGTTCAGGGTAATTGGGGCACTTTTGTCATTAAGATGATTTGGAAAAACGTGTCCCATTCAACCTGAATTCACCCTGCAACCAGACAATAATGGAGCATGTGCTTCTTCACTGTTCAGCATGTGGAAAAGAAAGAAAAGCTAGGCTACTTACAGTGGGTGTGTGTAGTTAACCTCAAAATGCAAAATCTTTTTAAATCTGGTCCAGGTCCAAGACAGGAGAAACACCATAGTCTTTATCTATCTAAGATTAACATGATTTGGGTGTCAAATATCATTATTATAATTCGGTTCACGGAAAACGCATCTTAATACCAGGTGGAAACAGGGTTTCTCTCTTGCTCCCTCAATTTCTGGGATATTGTATACAAGTTGCGTGCATCAGGGAGCCGCTTTCAATATGGGGAAGACTCCCGGACCAGTTCCAATGGGAGAACCGAATCTTTTCGAAACTCTGGATCAATTGAACCGATTCAATTGATCCAAAGGTTTTAAATTGATTCACTCGAAACACCGCGCGCTGGTGACGCCTGCTGGTCAAACACTGTAAATGCAACGATATGTCAGCCTAAAACACCTTTTAAAAACAAATCGCAAATTTTTAATTTAAAAAGTTTTTGCTAATGAATTTACAAATCATCAAAAACAATTAAATATAAGTGTCTGAATAATATGTGTTATTTTATATGGACATTACTTGGACACAGTCACCTCTGATAACAGATCACTCAAAATGTTACTGTAGACATTTTCTGTAAAGCTGCTTAGAAACTATTATGTACTA
Source organism: Scardinius erythrophthalmus (assembly GCF_964197995.2). Classification (NCBI taxonomy): domain Eukaryota; kingdom Metazoa; phylum Chordata; class Actinopteri; order Cypriniformes; family Leuciscidae; genus Scardinius; species Scardinius erythrophthalmus. The sequence continues at coordinate 35,657,505 of NC_138237.1, read as the reverse complement.
TGAAAAGCGATATACAAATCAGGTAAAAATATAAAATAAAATAAATAAATCATTCACAGAGGTACACTAAAATAACATCAGATCATCGCCCTCTAGCGGCGAACATTTCGAAAAAGTTATGACGCAACGAAGCTTGAAATCACGTGACTATTGCAATTTGATACGCGCTCCGAATCACTGGTTCGAAACAAAAGATTCACAAAGCTTTCGAAGCTTCACGAAGCAGTGTTTAGAAAACGCCCATCATCATCTCTACATAACACAGGATTATGTGATGTTTGTTTAATAGAGGAGGAGACAGTTTTGATGATATGTAATGCATATAAAAGAGAAAGGAATTGAATCTTTAGGATTATTAATAATTCAAAATATACGAAGTAATGGTCCAAATGCGGGAAATCAATATGCAATCATGATATTCTTCAGGATTAGTGTATTAAAAAAAGGATACAGGAATATAGAATTAATTCTCTTCGCACTCCGTCGCGGTAGGGGGCGCTCTGCACCGATGACGTCAGTTCGCAATCCGCCATTACACCTAAAGAAGAAGAAGAAGCGGCAGATGTTGTTGAAGTTGCGTCAGGCACAGAGCAAGGTACGTGTTTTATAAGTTAATATCTTTTCACAGGTCGCAATTGAGATGAATAATAAAAGGAAATAACTCAACTCAATCAGTTGGACTGTAGTCGTAGGGTGACATTGCGTTTAAGTTATCAGTTTCGTGTTTGAAATGCTCCCTAAAGGATCATCTGACATTTCAAACCCACAGTACAAAACACATGAGATGACCAGGCGTTAATTCGAATGACTCACAAGTTTTTAAACATACACTAAATTATATATATATATATATATATATATATATATATATATATATATATATATATATATATATATATATAGCAAAACAACATTTTCACATCCTAAAGTTGTTGTAGGATCACAAGAAGCTGCTAGACTACAGGTGAGAGTTGTCCAATACCTCCCTTTATACGAATGCAGTACTAACATATTTTAAGGAAAATAATCATTAGGCTATAATTGACCTAATTGTTATTATTCATATTCCAATGGTTGTAGTAGATTCCTTTCCGGACTTACTGTGCCAATATCTACCTTTATATGTACAGGATGCTATTATTTTACAGAAATATTAACAGTAATTCATCTAAATTTTGATTTCACATTCAGATGTTGCAGGAGGTGAACAGACTGACTGACTGCATTCGTTTTCATTCACACCCCATTTGTCTCCTGTGTTTTGAACATCATGATTGGTGTAAATCAGGGCTCTGTAACTCAGATTGGCTGGGGGCCAGTGCTGTGATTGACATCTCATAGGAGGGCCATTTTATGGAAGCTTGTTTCTGCCACTGAATAAAACATTTTAAAAGATAATTGCGACTTTTTATCTCACAATTGCGAGTTTACATCTCGCAATTCTGACTTTATTTCTCAGAATTGCGAGATATAAAGTCAGAATTGCGTGAAATAGTGTCGCAATTGCGTGAAATAAAGTCAGAATTCTGAGATATAAAGTCAGAATTGCGAGATATAAAGTCGCAATTGCGTCTTATAAAGTCAGAATTCAGACTTTTTTTTCTCGCAATTGCGACTTTATATCTCGCAATTCTGACTTATATCACGCAATTGCGACACTATTTCACGCAATTCTGACTTTATATCTCAGAATTGCGTGAAATAGTGTCGCAATTGCGTGAAATAAAGTCAGAATTCTGAGATATAAAGTCAGAATTGCGAGATATAAAGTCGCAATTGCGTCTTATAAAGTCAGAATTCAGACTTTTTTTTCTCGCAATTGCGACTTTATATCTCAGAATTCTGACTTTTATATCACGCAATTGCGACACTATTTCACGCAATTCTGACTTTATATCTCAGAATTCTGACTTTATAACACACAATTGCGAGTTTATATCTCGCAATTCTGACTTTATAACACATAATTGCGAGTTTATATCTCGCGATTCTGACATCTTTTCTCAGAATTGTGAGATATAAATTCCAATTCTAAAGGGAAAAAAAAAGACAGACTTTTTTTTTTTACCTTAGAATAGTTTATATCTCACAATTCTGACTTTATAACACGCAATTGCGACTTTATATCATGCAATTCTGACTTTATATCTCGCAATTGCGTGATATAAAGTCAGAATTCTGATATATAAAGTCAGAATTGCGTGATATAAAGTCGCAATTGCGTCTTATAAAGTCAGAATTCAGACTTTTTTTCTCGCAATTGCGACTTTATATCTCGCAATTCTGACTTTATATCACGCAATTGCGACACTATTTCACGCAATTCTGACTTTATATCTCAGAATTGCGAGATATAAAGTCAGAATTGCGTGAAATAGTGTCGCAATTGCGTGAAATAAAGTCAGAATTCTGAGATATAAAGTCAATTGCGAGATATAAAGTCGCAATTGCGTCTTATAAAGTCAGAATTCAGACTTTTTTTCTCGCAATTGCGACTTTATATCTCAGAATTATGACTTTTATATCACGCAATTGCGACACTATTTCACGCAATTCTGACTTTATATCTCAGAATTCTGACTTTATAACACACAATTGCGAGTTTATATCTCGCAATTCTGACATCTTTTCTCAGAATTGTGAGATATAAAGTCCAATTCTAAGGAAAAAAAAAAAGACGGACTTTTTTTTTTTTACCTTAGAATAGTTTATATCTCACAATTCTGACTTTATAACACGCAACTGCGACTTTATATCATGCAATTCTGACTTTATATCACGCAATTATATCTCGCAATTGCGTGATATAAAGTCAGAATTCTGAGATATAAAGTCAGAATTGCGTGATATAAAGTCGCAATTGCGAGAAAAAAAGTCAGAATTCTGACTTTATAACACGCAATTGTGACTTTATATCTCGCAATTCTGACTTTAAAACACGCAATTGCGACACTATTTCACGCAATTCTGACTTTATATCTCGCAATTCTGAGAAATAAAGTCGCAATTATCTTTTTTTTTTTTTTTTTTTGTGGCGGAAACAAGCTTCCATACCATTTTAACATTCAAGCACAACAAAAAAGAAAATAAACTTGTAGCTCTCATTTACTTCAAATTCCATTACTAACATATTTTTGTCATACTTAAAGAGTTAGTTCACCCAAAAATGAAATTGCTGTCATTAATTACTCGCCCGCATGTTGTTCTAAACCCGTAAGACCTTCGTTCATCTTTGGAACAAATTAAGACGGGCAGCAACGCCATTGCAACTTTCAAGGTCCAGATAGGTTGTGAAGACACTGTTAAAATAGTTTGTGACTACAGTGGTTCAACCTGATCGAGCCTCCTCAGGGCCAATGTCCAAACTAGTCCAAATGGGGCTTGAGGAGTGGTCATGAACAAAAGCTGGAGTTTATCTGAGTCAGGAGAGGGTTAACACCGCTGCTAATATCCCATGTTATCATACCAGGCTACCAGCTAACCTCAACATTTAAAACAATGTACAACTCAAAACTCGCCTTCAGACACCAGCGGGTGCTCGAAATGGCTTCCGATTGCAGTCCATCGCGATAATAAATAGACATATGTTTATGGAAAATACCAGAAGAATGTAGACAAATCATAATATGATTATAATCATGTATTTATTTGTTTTCATGTTTCATCTGTCTCCTCCCTGTGCCTTTGTTGATACAGGACAAATGTATCCGCATGATTTGTCCTAAATTACATATACTCCATCTCAGAGCTCTTGTTTTCTGTCTGCTCCCTCTGTTGCTCTGACTGAAACTTGATCATGTATTTGCAGTCTGTGTGTTTTATTAATTAATCAAGTTCACCATTGAACGGAGAAAAAGACATTACTCTTGGAAAAACTAACACCAATTAATTTAAGTATAATTAATTGAGTAATGAGAATATTACAGTCCCCCTGTAGTCAATCATATTATCCCTTCAAACTCTTCTTTGATCACCAAAATGAAATTTTTTTTTTTCCTTGAAAAAAAAAAAATCTTCATGTCTTAAAGCTGCAGTCGGCAAGTCTGGCAGATTGGTTGACTTAGCCAAAATTTTGAATGTTTACAACTCTCATGCCCCTCCACCACTACCAACGAGCACCCTCCCATAGACGTCGTGTTCGTCAGTGCGTGTGTACCTGATTTACTGTGAACGCGCGCGTCTCTTCAGCATCGATCAACACCATGGACTCGGAGGTAGGCTGCCCTGGCTAATCTATCCATAGATAGCAATAACAGAGGAATTGGAAGCTTGTTAGTAGATTTTCTCTCCGCCATCACGCTTCGTACAATCTCAGGCGAACTTCAGGCGTGTCCTGTGCATGTGATATTGAAACGTGCGCGAGCCGCGAGGGAGAGGGGATCTGTGACTGTGGCGTGTGCACGATGTGATTGACAGTCAGATCTCACACCCCCCTGCGCTGATTGGACCCGATGAGACGGGAGCGGTGGATTTTTGCAAAACAAATAACACGCTCCAGGTGGAGTTAGAAGCTCGGGTTTTTTTCTAAAACCACTTTATTTATGTTGTTCTGTTGGATTATAGTGTCGATTTCACTGAATATGATCAAAAAAATGTTGGCGACGGCAGCTTTAAAATAGCTTGAATGTAACTCGACACACTTGCCTCATTTAGTATACGCAGATCTATGAATATGCAAATTAGCCCCGCCTCCACTCACTCACTCACTCACTCAGCTCAGAGATCCACTGGTTGACGATCACACGTTGATCTGATTGGTTACAAGGTCGTTTGTGACGTCAGAAACACCAGCGATTTCAAAGCGTGTTTTTGAGACTGTCTTTGGTTCACTGCAGTTTTAAGGAGAAAATACTCAGCAATGCTGTCGACTTATTTACACATGGTTTGCCTTAAAGCATATTAAAAACACCACATAGACATGTACACAACATTAATAACTTGATTTTCACCACAAGGGGACATTAAAATGTTTTAAGGGGAATTTGTAACTTAGCCCAGTTATCAATTACTCATGGAAACAGGTGAATAAAGAAGTTTATATTTGATTGGTAATGTGTTTTCCAGGAAAAGAAAGATACGTATTTGCGTTTCTCATCGCATGACTGGGGTGTGGCGTGTAACACTTACAGTTGTGACGTGTTTGTTTACAGTGAGTTAAATGACATGAAGAATCCAGACATATCAGTTTCCCTTATTAGACAAATACATAGAACATTGCATTACATAGAACAAGTTTTTTTTAGTAGTTTACGTAGAGCAAATGTCTCAAACTTTGTTCCTGCAAAATGAAGCTCCAACCATCTCCAAAAACACCTGCCTGGAAGTTTCTAGTAATCCTGAAGACCTTGTTCGGGTTGGAGCTAAAATATGTGTTAATGCCATGTCAAAATTACCGTAATTATGAGATTCCAACTTGTAAGAAGCGTTCACATCCTCATAGAAATTGTAATTATAACTTGTTACCTAGGAAGCTTCTGAGAGCTCGTCCTAGTACCACCGTACCACCACCTCCTGACTGCTGCAGATTTATGTTGGCGTTGATAGAAGTGCATAATTCCCAGTCTGAGGACGTGAACAGCTTCAAATAGAGCGTCACGTGTTGTCATCACGAAATTACGGTAATTACGCCACGGCGTGAACGCAGCGAAACTCTGCAGGACGGGAACTGAATTTGACACCCCTGGTTTAGAGTATTTCCATTGCTCAAGATGCTTTACAAAATACAAGTGTGACTTAATTTCACATTAATTTCAGGAATGTTCAAATGTCAGCCGACCAGGAAGCGAAAAAAGATGAACTGCTTGCTCTAACAAGCATATATGATGAAGAGGAGTTTCACCAGGCGGAGTCAGAAGAGGAGGGTGAGATTCATCTGTGCCTAGAGCTTCCTCCTAACTTCAAACTGCTAGTCAAGGGTGAGACCTTTTTAGCGGATATTTAAACCTTGTTCTAACATATTCATGGAGTCGTATTTTGTGTGTGCATATTTTTTTATATATATATATATATATATATATATATATATATATATATATATATATATATATATATATATATATATATATATATACAGTGCAATGCATAAGTTAATACACCCATGCTAAAGTTGACTAAAAAGAGGAATAAAAAATCATATTTTGGAAATTGAACTTAATGCCTTAATTAAAAAAATGAGGAAAAATCCAACCTTTAAGGACACCAATTTTCTTTGTGAATGAATTATGTATCGTAAATAAATAAATGTTCTTCCTTAAAATACAGGGTGCATAAGTGTGTACAGCCCTATGTTAAATTCCCATAGAGGCAGGCAGATTTTTATTTTTAAGTATTTTTTTTAATACATTTTTAGGATACTATGCATCCTGATAAAGTTCCCTTGGCCTTTGGAATTAAAATAGCCCCACATCATCACATAGCCTTCACCATACCTAGAGATTGGCATGGAGTACTTTCCATAAGATCATCTCTCAATGCAAATCAAACTAGCTTTTAGGCTAACTGAAATAAAACCATGCCAATCTCTAGGTATGAAGGCTATGTGATGATGTGGGGTTATTTTAATTCCAGAGGCCAAGGAAACTTTATCAGGATGCATAGTATCCTAAAAATGTATTAAAAAAAAATACTTAAAAATAAAAATCTGCCTGCCTCTATGGGAATTTAACATAGGGGTGTCCAAACTTATGCACCCTGTATTTTAAGGAAGAACATTTATTTATTTACGACATTATTCATTCACAAAGAAAATTGGTGTCCTAAAAGGTTGGATTTTTCCTAATTTTTTAAATTAAGGCATTAAGTTCAATTTCCAAAATATGATTTTTTATTCCTCTTTTTAGTCAACTTTAGCATGGGTGTCTAAACTTATGCATAGCACTGTACATATATATATATATATATATATATATATATATATATATATATATATATATATATATATACACACACACACACACACATATGCGCACACAAAATATGTTTTTTATATATATTTAAATTTATACAAATATATACAATATTTATATATTTATGTTTTTTTTGCAGGACAGAAATCCACAGAGTATAATTTATCATTTCTACCTCCATTGGTTCTGAGTTTTGAACTTCCTACAGACTACCCTTCAGTATCGTCTCCCGTTTTTACTTTAAGCTCAAAATGGCTCACAAGAGTCCAGGTGAGTCGAGTTTAGCAATCTCCTGAAATGTGTGTAATGTTATTGTTGTAATTTTGTTATTTTTGCTATTGTCGTTTTTAATCATAGCTTTCTGTGACACTCACTTTTCTCTGCTGACAAATGTAAGATCATGCAGCATGTAAAGGATTAGTTCACTTCAGAATCAAAATTTCGTGATAATTTACTCTCCCCCACATCATCCAATATGTCCATGTCTTTCTTTTTTTCAGTGGAAAAGAAATTAAGGTTTTTGAGGAAAATATTCCAGGATTTTTCTCCATATAGTGACTTCAATGGGGTCCAACGGGTTGAAGGTCCAAATTGAAGGTTTTAATGCAGCTTCAAAGTCTCGACACAATCCAGCCGAGGAATAAGGGTCTTATCTAGCGAAACGATCAGTCATTTTCAAAAAAAATAAATAATAATAATATACTTTTAACCACAAATCAAGCATGACATAGGCGGAAGTACCGACCTAGTGTTTGCAAAGCGAACGTGCAAAGACGAAGTCAAACGCCCTTTACAAAAAATTAAATAAGTTAAAGGTAAAACAACAATGTTGAAAATGAGATGGAGTTTTTCGCCCTACCCTACATTTTTTAACCAGATCATGTGTGACCTTTCAACGTGATTATGTAACGCGCGGCGCATCACAGAGCTAGTGCAAGACGAGCATTTGTGGCTAAAAAGTAAAAACCCATTTTAAATTGCAAATCGCATTTTTAACCAGAAAATTTGTAATTAGAGACCATGCCCATTTTTCTAAAAAGCAGTCATCAAGCAATGACAAAAGTCATACTCGCATAAATTTAACTTTTTCTTTTATTTAAACAGCCAGGGACATTTAATTAAGTGCAAATACTGATAAGGCAGCATCTTTAAAAAGAATAGTTCACTAAATAAATATTTTCCCTCTGTCATTGCAAACCTGCATGGATTTCTTCAGTGGATCACAAAAGGAGAAGTTCTGAGAAATGTTCATGATTTTCCGGACCATCATGAAAGTGATCGGGGCCCAGGGGGTTTCATCCCAAACAACCTGTCACAGCAACTTTGATATTGGTAAATGGTGTTAGTTTGGGGAAATCCAGTGGAAGTCAAACAAAGCCCGACGCGGTTATCTTTTTCATGTTCTGCGACACGTTGTTTAAATAGCAAATGCATTTGCGCCCATCTGTGCGCCCATGGGCTGCTGGTCTGAGAACGAGGTGTGTTCAGGCGCATTGTTGGTGCATTGCTATTTTGAGGAACTGAAATAGACTGCGCCATTGACCAACTGAAACCTGGTCTAAAGTCAAGGGTGCAGTGTTATTTTGGTTATTTAAAGGGCGCATTAGTAATGTGTGCCTATAGGCGGGTCCACAACGTGCGTACACTCTGCTTATTACACACACTGGGATGCGCAGCAGCACACAAACATGGCAAATATTACAAATAAACAAATAATAAGTAACGACGCCCAGTTCCAGGAATGCACTAATATTTTGTTGGTAGTACTAGTTTTCAACAATTATAAGTTAACACAAAACACTAACAATTAACACTTTGGAAAAAAAATAAGTCTTTGTTACACTACATCCTTATGCATCGCTTTCTGCCAGGACTTGTACATGCTTTTCCCAACTAGCATTAGCAGTCAGGCAAGTGTTATTTAAATAAACTCCTGATGTACTTACAAACTTTCCAATGCCTCGTTTTATGAGTACAGAACCTATTTGTACTACTGTAGAAGTTTGGTGCCATTCTGGGCATTATTAGTGGGGTGATTTACGAGATACATCCTAGGATCCGTTAGCGCATGCACTAAGCCATTCGGCTGATATCTCTAAATAAGCTCTAACTTTAATAATGTTCAACTAAGGAAAAAAAAAGCTTCTGGGGGGTGTTTGGCTCGAGGTCATGGTGCAAAGGACCCTAGGTTGATTTTACTCCGAACCATCCCTTTAGCCTCATGCACGAGCAGATCCGTTTGCTCTCCAGAGAAGCATTTAGTCTTTCCGCTTGCAAATTCCTCCATGTAACTAAAAATCCGCCATGACGCGAGCGCAACTGGCTTTTAAAGGGAATGGGAGATGAGACTCTGATTGTTTTATTGCATGATATGTCCAAAAAACACCCATTACTCATTAAGAGAATAGAGACGACCCTTTTAGACCATGCGCCGGGAGCGCCGACCATTTTTCCTGTCGTTAAACTAGCAAAAGTGGATTTGCTCCTTGCTTTAGACCATGCGATTAGATCTTTAAAATAGGGCCCCTAATGTTCGTTAGTGGTGCAGACATCACGTATATCTTTTCTGCTGCTGTAGTATTTCTGACGTGATTGATATATTCTAGCATAATCTTAGATAATCTTTCACTCTCACTCCATTAGATCACTGCGCTTTGCAGGAGGCTGGATGAGCTTTGGGAGGAGACCCAAGGCAATGTGGTTCTTTTTACCTGGATCCAGTTCCTAAAGGAAGAGACTCTGGATTTCCTGGGAATCCAGTCTCCGCTTGAAATCCAAAGCTCTTGCATTCAGCATCAATCTGAATCCGGTCAGAAAGAAGCCGAAGACATTTCTGGAGATAAAAGCAAAGCACAAGATTTGGACCCGAGAGCTGTTCAAGAAGTTGACCCTCGCACGGATATACTGACTCAGCTGCTGGATTTTGACGAAGCTCAGAAGCAGAAGGTGTTCGACGGGAAGGTGTTCTGCTGTGGCATCTGCTACTCGGAGAAGCTGGGATGCGACTCTTTGCTCTTCAAAGACTGTCAGCATGTTTACTGCAAGGCCTGCATTAAGGAGTACTTCCAGATCCAAATAAGAGATGGCAAAGTTCAGTGCCTTAACTGCCCTGAGCCCAAGTGTGTGTCCCTGGCCACTCCCACACAGGTATCTTTGTCTTTTTTTATGATTTGCTCATATGAATAGTAATACAAATAGTAACAGATAATATGAAATGGTAATGTAGGGCCAGCTTGACAGATGCGTGGAAATTCCATCAACTATCCAGAGCAAGTTTGTTATAAATTCATGTTTTTTTAAACATTCATGCAATTTTAAGCACAAGAAGACACAGAAGTGAACTCCATTTGGCACTCGTGGCTGTCTGATAGATTTTAGGGGCTGTTTAAAGGTAGGGTAGGTAGGATTTTTATAAAAAACTTTTTTTCAAATTTGTTTAAACTGTCTTTATATACCAGTACATAATTAAAATGTAAGTGCTTTGAAAAAGAGAGTATAAAAATCGAGTGACTGTAGACCTTTTCATCTGCAATAAACACAGCTCATTATTTCCATTCGGGACGAAACAATTGATTGGTTTGGGCGACTGTCACTCACTCTCGCAACCATGGCTACCACCCCTGTTGCTAGATCTGCCCATATGCGCGCGCACCCGTTTGATTTGAGAGGCGCGGAACCTACGAAGAGTAAAATTATGGCAGAGAAAGAGCATTAAAAATTCAAAGCACCTGCATATGCAGTCAGCGAAGGCAAACAAGGCAAAAACTACTTCCTCGGACCCTGGTTGCCCGCACTCTTGAACGACCTCCTCTGCTTCGCCCTCGACCCCGGACCTGTCCCCGAACCGACGAAGCGGTACTTGTCTCCGGAGTGTAGTCCTCATTAGAGTCAACAATGTTTTCATCATGGAAACTCTTACATGCAAAACACCGTATAAGTTATGAATCTTACACGAAATTCACCTTCATCACAGTGTAACTGATGGTAATGGAAAAACGTGCATCAATGCAACCTGTTTTAGCTTTGCCTCATAAATATAGCTTGTTACCTATAAATATAGCTTGTTACAGAATCAAACAAAGTATATTTTTAACTTTACCAGTATCGATATGCTAGCTTGATAGTGAGTACTAAAAGAAATCTTATTTGTTTATATTTATAGTGATAAAGTTTGGTATTTTATTACATGTGATTCTGACATGATGTCACTGCATGCACTGTGCTCCTTCCTCTCCACTCGTCTCAGGTAAATAAATGCGTCTTCCAGCTGAGCCTGAGCATTTGGCGTCGCGCATTCATGTGTTTTGGGGGCGTGGCTTTGGAAGGAGCCCAGAAGGGAAGGGGTGGAGTGAATGGAAATAATTAGCTGTGTTTACAACAGTCGTGAGAGGTCTACAGACACTCGATTTTTATACTCTCTTTTTCAGAGTACTTACATTTTAATTATGTATTGGTATATAAATACAGTTTAAACAAATTTGGAATGTTTTTTTTTTTTTAGAAAAATCCTACTTACCCTGCCTTTAAGCAACACGATTTTCAACTAAAAACAGAAGACTTTTTATGCGTTTGGCCGTTCATTTACACGACAACAGTATTTTGGGGGCCTGAAAATGGGTTTCAAATTGCACGTTTTTGATAACGATGCCCTTATCATCTCTGTAAACTAGAAAATGGTGACCTCATGCACATGCGTATTATGGGTTTTGGTCTATAACCGTTTCTTTTTTCTTTTTTTGCAAATGAAAAGATACCGATATTAACAAGGTGGGTGTATGGACATCATCATCACAAGTGGTTATAAGAATTACACAAATCACAATTTAACATTTTGTCATCATGAAAAATTAAAGGTTCCTTACAACAGACTCAAGGATGATACATGTTTTTGAAGCTTTTGTGTTCAAAGGTTTTGACATTTTCTTAAAGGAAGTAAAACCGGACTTTACATCAGAGAAGGACATTCTACAATTGGGATTACAGTGAATGTTTCTGGCTTTGTGAAGATGAAATTTACCCAGAAGACAAAGTAATAATACAGTATTATCAAGATTAACATCCTTAGAATGACAATCGGACAGAAAACACAATAGATTATTTAGTAGGGGTGGAACGGTACATGTATTCGTATTGAACCGAATCGGTACGGGCGTCACGGTTCGGTGCATGAATTTACACGGAGAATACACGGTATAAAATAAATAAAACTCGCATGCAAATTAATTAATGTAATGCGGAACTACTGTTAGATATGCGGGTTCTTTAGGGACACCTAATCTGTAGCTCTGCCTTAAGATAGGTGACGGGCTCTGTTTATACTTTCGCCTGCCTCCGCAGCACGAGCGCCTCCCCAAATGGACAAGGCATTTCTACTTCGCGCTCACCGGCGGTGTACAATTCTTTGAAACGACAGGGTGCGACTCGGTGTAACTGTCCTCTAAACCATCAGGAATCAGCGGTGAGAAGTAAGGTACACTCGTGAATGTTTATTTTAGTAACTTGTTACAATACAACAACACTTTAGTACACCAAACCCACACTACAAAAGAATTGTGTAACCAGATTATTCCTTGTGACATTAGAAAAAAAATGGATATGAGAACGTAACCTACAACTAAATTACATTATTTCTAAACATTTTTATTTGGTTTTGTGAACCTTTTTATAAAACATGGCCATTTATTTTTATTTAAATGGCTTATGTCTGCTATTGTATGCTCATTTTGTTAATGTAAGCAACTAATTTAGATGCAAGAACTGGGTGCCGGTGCTGTGAGATGTACATGCTCGGCCAGATTCGGCTCGAAGTCGTGCGTCTTCGGATGCGGAGCCGTGCGCGCTAAAAAGCCGTGCACTGCACACCACCACGCCAAATGTGGCCTTGCGCACCCAACGCGCACGACCGCCCACACCGCAATGATGACATTTTTGCCGCGCGCACCCTCGCGCTCGTGCGTCCACACATAAATAAGAGATGCTTTATTTTCAGTTTTATAGCAAATCGTCTTATTTTGTTTACATCTTACTTTACACACTTCAGGGCAGGCTGTTGCAGCTAGCTCAGGGGAGAGACTGTATGACACTAGGTGGTACAGCCTGAGACATGCACAATAAAAAAAAAAAAAAAAACTTTTTTTTTTTTCTCAATTGTACCGAACCGTGATGTCTGAACCGGGGTATGAACCGAACCGTGACTTCTGTGTACCGTTCCACACCTATTATTTAGGCATTTGCGTTCGGCTCGCATGTGTGCGCGGACGCGGAGTCTTTCTTTATCAAGTCACATCGCCAAATAATTGTCTGACATGAATAATACAGCGTTATTAGTCGTTTTCACAGATCCGTTTGAACAGGGATCATTTTGACGACGTTGTCATCCGTACAAAAAAAATCATTTCCGTTTTTTTGCACATCGTTGTCATGTAAACGTGCCCTCAAAGTGTGCACACAGAAAGCCTGAGTACTGAATTGAGTTTTCTTTCATGTCAAAAATACACACAGAATAGTCAAAGAGAGTATCCTTGTTGTAAACACAGTTGGTTATGTCTTTTCCCTAAACCGTTGGGTGAAATCTGATTTATTTATTTGTACAGGGACAATTCACTTTATATAGCCTATTACTAGTAACAGTCTTGGCTTAAAGCTAAATTTCAACTGTAGTCCTTAGGCGGCAGTCACAACAGTGTCCTATAGAGCCGTGTTCATTCAATATTGCACAATAGGGTAAACGTACCTATTAAGCTCAAGTACCCATTAAGCACACTACCATCTTGGAGCTCAGATTATAAAAAGAAACAGCAATGTATTATCCTATTTGATGTATTAACCAATTGATGTGTTTGTTACTATATACCTCCTGTAATTTTAAACCAATCAGACCATTGCACACTGAGATATGTGTGTCCATGTGTTCACACTGTCTGGCGGCTATTTTCAAAGCTGTCTGAAAACTTTCACCAGAAGAGGAGCCCCTCAGATGTGCATTTTTTATATGTTTAAGCCTTTATTTTGAAGAAGTACATCTTCTTATTGCAAAATTAAGAGATTAATGTTTAGACTTTTGCATATTATAACCTGGAACCTGGATGTGGGAAATAATTACAGTTAGATCTAAAAGATAGTTTTAGCAACATAGCCCAGATGATACGAACATAGCTAGCTTACTAGCTGTATAAGATTGTGTGCTACATTAATATATTACTTCACAGGAATTAATGGCTTGTACTTTTAAATCCATAATATTATAATTTTACATTTTATTGATAGTCTGTGGTTTTAAACTGCTGTAATTTTTAAAGAATTCATATTATTGTTAGGTGAGCTTAAAGGGTGCACTACTATGACAATCACACAGCTTCAGTGTGACATCAATTAGAAAAAGCATAATTTCATAGATATTGTCTATAATAGTTGTTCATATTAAAATTGGTATAAACTTAATACATTACCTAGATTATTAATTTAGCTAAATATTTTCCTTTAAATTTTAATTTAATATTTATTAATTAAAAAATGTTTTTGCTCCAATTAAGCACAGTGTGTGCTCCCTTTAAGCTCACCCACATTAAACGTCTATGTAAATACTTAATAATCAGAATTTAAATATTAACTGATGGTTGTCACTATGTTAATCTTCAAAAAAATGATTAATAAACTTATTTTCACAGTCTTAAGATGACAAAAGCTAGACGAAACTATAGTGTATGCCCAAAGATGAAAGAGGCATGTCATACAAAGAAGGAGCCATCAGAAACCTGTCGTATCTGTCCAAGAAGTTTGGAGTAGACAGGAAAGCTCTGACCCAGAGAGTTAAAGGGATACTCCACTTTTTTTGGAAATAAGCTCATTTTACAACTCCCCCAGAGTTAAACAGTTGAGTTTTACCGTTTTCGAATCCATTCAGCCGATCTCCGGGTCTGGCGTTACCACTTTTAGCATAGCTTAGCATAATAAATTGAACCGGACAAGACCATTAGCATCTCTCTCAAAAAAATTACCAAAGAGTTTCGATATTTTTCCTATTTAAAACTTGACTCTTCTGTAGTTACATCGTGTACTAAGACGGACGGAAAATGAAAAGGTGCGATTTTGAGAGTATAGTTCCTAGCCATATCAGCCTAGAAAATTTAAACTTTACATTTTCCGTCGGTCTTATTACACGATGTAACTACAGAAGAGTCGAGTTTTAAATAGGAAAAATATCGAAACTCTTTGGTCATTTTTTTGAGAGAGATGCTAATGGTCTTGTCCGGTTCAATTCATTATGCTAAGCTATGCTAAAAGTGGTACCGCCAGACCCGGAGATCGGCTGAATGGATTCGAAAACGGTAAAACTCAACTGTTTAACTCTGGGGGAGTTGTAAAATGAGCCAATTTCCAAAAAAAGTGGAGTATCCCTTTAAGGAGCACATTGGTTTGTTTTGTTATTTGATTTTTCAATATGGGTTACATAGCTGAACGTGGACTAGTCTAGATGTTGCAATGAGTTTGAATGACACATCACTATGAATAGGATAGGCTACCTGATCAAATTGAATGCCTTGTTGCTTGATTTTAGTGTTCTGTTTTTTTGTGATTGACTCTGTACCTTCAAATAAAACTTTTTTCAATTATTCCTTAAAAAGGTTGTTTAAAATAAACAAGATTTTTTAATAAAACTTGTTGTGAGCTTATTGGGAACAGGGGTGTGCTTAAAGGGTACAAAATGTACCCATTAAGCACAGCCAGACTTTTTATATTTAATGATGTACATCTTAATTGAAATACTTTTGTCATTTAAAATAAAATGAAATATTATAGTGTGAGAGATTAATATTTTATTTTAAAATAACTTCTTGTACTAAAACCAATATCTTGTGCACTAAAAATGTCTCAATGTAGATTTTGGTGAGCTTAATAGGTACGTTTACCCTACATTGCAATACCTGTCTAATGCTCACATGACCGTTCAGCCATTTTACACCTGCTTTAACCCTTTAAACCCTTAAAAGTCACTCAGAGGACCTTAGAAGACAAAAATGTGTCTAAAAGCTTTGGGCACTGAACAAACGTTTATTTTAAAAAGTGAAAGGTTTTAGATTTATAAAAATGGTTTGGGTGCAATACCAACATTTCCCATTAGATGCCAGCATTTGTGATCTGCATTAAGTACAGTATAATTTCTCTTTCTCAAACATCACACACACACACATTTTTTTACACATGCAAACCACATTCTGACATCCATATCAACATACCCACACAATTATAGCTGCATGATATTATTAAATTGGCTTTATAGTACAGCAAAATCAGAAAATGCAAGTATTTGCTTAATAGGCCAAATCAGAAAAAAATTCGGTCCCACTTTATATTAAGTGGCTTTAAGTACTATGTACTTACATTGAAATTAATAATTTGATACAATGTACTTATTGTGTAACTACATGTTTTTACATTGTAATTACATTTAAAAAATTCCTGCATGTAATTACAGCTATAATTAATTTATGTAATTACATTTGTAATTACACAGTTGACCCTTCCCTTACACCTTAAAGCTACCCAATCCACCACACCTGTCCCTAACCTTACCCGTATCACACCTCAATAGCAGCAAAAGTGATTTACAATACAACATGAACACAATAAGTACATTGTAGTTATTTTTTGATGTAAGTACATAGTACTTAACGCCACTTAACATAAAGTGGGACCGTCAAATATACTCTCTTTTGTCAGAATTGGCCTCAAAACTTTGGCCTCAGATGACACACAAACCCTAACAAATATATAGACTAGTTTGAGCTAGAGAACACAGAGAAAAATGTATAACACTGTAACAAAAACCTCTTAGTAAGATTCAGGAATAATTTTGCAGCTTAATGTCTATTACATTATACAACATAAATGAAAGAGTGCAGATACAGTAAAATACAACAATGAGATTTAGGAAAAAATTCCTTTGTAAAGTGATCTTACAGTAGATGAAAAGCACCAGAGAAGAAAGGTTCAAATACCAAAAGAATTTGAAAATGAACTTGGTATGCAACACATTACAGTATATTGTCTATTACAGTACAGTAAAAAAATAATAATAATTAAATAAATTCACCACCTTATGCCAAATTTCTGTACTTTCGGTACTAAAACAGTTTATTGGTCTTCTGACAAAAGACTTTCTCTACCTTAGGCAGTCATCTCTCAGTTCTGCTAAAATACTTTGACAGATCTACAGTACTGATACTGTGTAGTATACGTATAAAACCCTGTAGATGATTCTGTCAGCTCTCCATTGTAGGATATACATTTTCTGAAGAACATTCACCTGTGCTCCTATTTACATTATCCTGAAATTCTACTTAATGTTTACTTAATGTGTGCTGTTTAAGTTCACAGGGTTATACTTGAGTTAATTATATTATGTGTTTGTGTTTGATGAATGAGCACATGGTTAAAGGGTTAGTTCACCCAAAAATGAAAATTCTGTCAGTAATTACTCACCCTCATGTTGTTCAACCCCGTAAGACCTTCGTTCATCTTCGGAACACAAATTAAGATATTTTTGATGAAATCTGAGAGCTGTCTCACTCCTCCACAGGCTTATGGACACTATAACTTGCTGGCCCAGAAAATGTATTAAAGAGATCGTTAATATAGTCCAAGTGACTCCAGTGGCTCAATCTTAAGTTTATAAAGCGACGAGAATACTTTTTGTGCGCAAAAACAAACAAAAATAACGACTTTATTCCACTTTTCATTTCCTTCTCTCTGGACCTCTAGTTAGTTTACGTAGTGTTTAAGCGTAGCGCGTCTGTGTTGCACGTCACCACTTAGGCTCACTATTGGGCGACTCTGGTCATGTGTGATACGTGGTGATGTGCAACACAGACGCGCTACGCTATTACACTACGTAAAAAGACCCGAGGCCCAGAGAGAAGGAAATGAAAAGTGGAATAAAGTTGTTATTTTTGTTTGTTTTTGCGCACAAAAAGTATTCACGTCGCTTTATAAACTTAAGATTGAGCCACTGGAGTCACTTGGACTATATTAACGATCTCTTTAATAAATTGTCTGGGCCAGCAAGTTAACGTGTCCATAAGCCTGCAGGAGGAGTGATCCAGCTCTCAGATTTCATCAAAAATATCTTAATTTGTGTTCCGAAGATGAACGAAGGTCTTACGGGGCGTATGAGGGTGAGTAATTACTGACAGAATTTTAATTTTTGTGTGAACTAACCCTTTAAACTTGTGTTAAGTGTAAAATGTGGAGTTCTGCAGAAATCATCAAGAACGTGTGTGAAATGTGTTTGTTTCGAGACCTGAATGAATGCTTTGGGACTTTGCTCATATGATGATAGGTGAAACTTCTTGTGGGTGAAGATGAATTTGCGCGCTATGACCGTCTTCTGCTGCAGTCCAGTCTGGATCTGATGGCAGATGTTGTGTATTGCCCCCGCATGAGCTGCTGCATGGCTGTGATGGTCGAGCCCGACTCCACCATGGGCATCTGTCCCTCCTGCCGATACGCCTTTTGTACCCTCTGTAAGAGAAGCTATCATGGCCTTTCCAACTGCATAGCGACTACCGGTAAGATCTGGGATATTTACACCTATTTGAGTTACTGATTGAGTCACTTCCAGCTAATTTGTTGCCTGATTCTGATATTAGTATTTCCATAAATGTATTGGATGCTCAGTGACCAGCTTTCTTGCTACAAAAAGTGAAGTACAGGCACTTGGTTAGCTTGTTCAAAAGGTGTGCTTTTCTCTAACAGATGAGCTTCGCAGTTTGCGGGATGAGTACATTTCTGCCAGCGAAGAGGGAAAGAAGTTCCTTGAGAAGCGTTTTGGGAAGCGGGTCATTCAGAAGGCAGTGGAGGAGTCTTTCAGCACAGACTGGCTGAAGAGCAACTCTAAACAGTGCCCGTGCTGCGGCTCGCATATAGAGGTCAGTGCTAAGCGGACATGCTACGTATTCTCAAAATGTGTCCGGTGGGTTGTCTAAAATGAAATGCCGTGAATAGTTTGGCTGATCCCAGTCAGATGCTTTTCTCTTCGGAAGAATTACAGAAGATGCATTCCTGTGTTCAAAAACAGCCCCCTCCCTCTCTCTCTCTCCCGCTTTACTTCGTGTCAGTCCTCTACACTATGCTCTCTCAATAAAGGCAATTATGCATAATATATATTTATTATTATTATTATTACACTTTTTTTTTTTTTTTTAAAATGCTCATGCCACAAGATGCTCAAACCATACAATCCATAATGCAATGGCCAATAAAATGTCTGTGCTAGAGGTCTTCACGGGTCCAAAAATTCGTGCCCGAACCCGAAAGAGACCCGTAATGTGCTAAACCGAACCGACCCGGACCCGTCTATTATTTCAAAAGCTGGACCCGGACCCGTGCAGATCCGAGAAATGTCTAACCGGACCCGACTCGGACCCGTCTATTATTTGAAAGCTGGACCCGAAACCGCCGGGAAGACACAGACCCGACTGGACCCGATTGTCACATATTCCACTTTAAACTGCTATTACAAGTCAGTAAACCTGTTGCGAAAAATACAACTTTTTGTCTTACCTAATTTAAGGAGCCGTGGTAGCGTAGTAGTCTCCTCTCCCTTCCTTGTAACGTTAATGTTACCTGACTGACTGTGATCATGCATTACAATCCTCCGACAAGAATGTTATTCATGTTATTCCTCTCGTTATTCCAAGTCCAAGCTTAATCCACTCATTATTTCAGCTTCAAAAGTCCACTTGATGTCACGGTGACGGATGACAAATGCAACTTTGCACATGCAACTTACATTCTGACTCGAGTTAACTCGCATAATATCTTTGACTGTTTGCCCTTTTGAACTAACGTTATAATAACGATTGCTCGTTCAGTGCCATGGCCGCTGACGTTATTTATTTTCTATCATGTCCGTGCTCTCTGCTCTGCATCGAGTCTGAATCTGACCACTAAAACTTTAAGATTAAACAAGACGGTTAATTTATATTGTAAAATCTAAAGCGCGGTTTGGCGGTCCCTCACATAGACAGTAGGTCCCTCACTGAAGCTGGTAACTGGTTGCCATAGAAACATGACACGCGCTTGAGACTGCACATGCGCGCTAGCTGGATCAACCTAAAATATGCTTTTTAACGCAATTTATTTTGAGTGTCCTAATTTTACAAGTTGCAAGTTACAAAAAAACACAAGCAGTGTCTAATCACGGCCGGGTTTTCTCCGAGTCTGATCTAATGACTCCGATCGCACGGGTATTACACACAATGTTAAACAGACCCGGGACCCGAAGTAATAAATTCGGACCCGACCCGGACCCGGCTGATCATTTAAAATATAGACCCGAACCCGTACGGGTCCCGGGTCGACGGGTCTCGGGTTCACTGTGAAGACCTCTAGTCTGTGCATGTGTAGCGTATTAGTGTTATTCGATATTCGATACCATTTTCGATACCACGGAGAAAAAAACTGCCACAATATTACTTTTTTTTTTCTTTTTTTTTTAAAGCTAAATATAACAAGTCTAGAACATGACAGTGAGGTATATTTTGAATGAACAA
This sequence comes from Scardinius erythrophthalmus, assembly GCF_964197995.2. NCBI lineage: Eukaryota > Metazoa > Chordata > Actinopteri > Cypriniformes > Leuciscidae > Scardinius > Scardinius erythrophthalmus. Next base: position 35,637,047 of record NC_138237.1, on the reverse strand, counting down.
AAATGTCCTGAAGTAGTGCACTTGTTCAAAAGCATTAATGCTGGTTAATACATTAACATTATTTGACATCATCATCAGATTTAAAATCATCAACAGATTTAAACGCAAACGTTTGTGCATCACACGCGAAAACAATGCTATTAGTGCTTTTAACAATACAGATTGTGTCAAAGCACTTAACAGTATCAAATTGGAGGATAGAGTGTCAGTAATGTATAATAATAAGATTAAACATTAAATTTTCAGTTAAAGGCATTTCATTATTGAATTCAGAGATGTCATTCAATAGCTCAGTTTAGTTTAATTATATCTGTGTAATCAAATTGATGATAAGATATGAAGGCAAATTGCAGAATTAAATACTAATTTTTGAATAAAGTTAAATAAGCACAAGTTAATTTACATTTGACCACAGTTAAAATATTTAACGTTACTTGTCTAAGATTTCTCAGTCAGATTATATTAACTTTAAGAATTACGGTGAAAAAACGAGACAACACACACTCATATCAACAACAATACTAGGCCATCTTGGTTAATGTTTCAGAAATGTTAAAATGAGAAGAGTTACCAACCTCTCGAAATTATTTATATAGATCCCGGTGTCAGTCTTTCAGGTGCTTTGCTATATAGAGAGCCTCAGTCCCGCCCCTCCGCTTCCGGCTCGTGGGACCTTCTTTCGGAAAAAATATGTATGGAAGTCAATGGCGAGAGTCAACTTATCTTTTTATTCCGCCTGAACTGTGCCCTGAATTACACATATGATGTTTGTCAATTTAAAATGTAATTATGAAAGTCAAGAAAGTCGCAGTTTGTCATAAAACAGAAGAGTAACGTTTAGTTTTATGTGAAAATCGCTCAATGAACTACATCTCTCGTCTCCCACTATGTACGTCACAAGATCTGTTGCTCGTATGTGTGTATTCTGGCTCAAAACACTCAGGCATGACGGCGTAACGTTACGATTATAATGTAAGACTATAGAAAAAATGTCAGACGTTAGCTTCAGTAAAGTTAGCTTCATTCATTGAGAGAAAAGGCATGACGTCGCATGTGCGCCTTCTGGGTTTGTAGTCTCTGTAATTACATATTTTCACAGTCTTATACCTCAGCAGTTTTACATCAAGCTGTGACTTTCTTGACTTTAAAATGTATCTTTTAAATTGACAAACATCATATGTGTAAATCAGGGCACAATTCAAACGAGATCAAAATATTTGTTGTCTCTCGTCATCAGGGGTGCCGCCAGAAATTCTGGGCCCTATGGAAACCAAAATTTCTGGGCCCCCTACATTTTTTACAGATAAAATTTAACCCAATAAACATGCCCTGTATACTTTTTAAAAAAGATACTTAGCACATTGCGTAGATAAATGTCTAAAGATGAGTACAAAGCCTACAAAAACAAGAAAAAAAAAATCTTATTTGTATAAGTCAAACACACACGTAATAACCATATTATTTCTGTTGGCCTATTTAGTTTTCATAATATAAAATATTAAAATATCTATTTTGCAAACTCCTTATAGCCAATGGTTACTACAGACACATGTTTTATTCAGTTTTTTATATTATTTTTTTCTGGGGCATTTTATTAAGAACGTCAAGTTTGACATAATCGATCGTAGCAGCAGCACTGTCACTTCACAGAGCACACGACACACACGGCAAACTGGTTTTGTGATTTTTGAAGCGTATAGATTACTTTTTGTTTTGAAAAAGTTATCATCATGTGGCGAACACAGTAGATAAGACGTGTTGAGAGGCTTCAATCTTCGTGAAGTTTCGCGCTCAGGCTCACCTTGTTCGGCTGAAGGTCCTTGCACACTGAATCCGAAATTTTCGCATGCGTTTTCGTATCCGTCATTCTGTGGCTCTAAACTGTCAAAACACCATTCAAACCCTTGTTACGGATGCGAAAAACGCAGAAAATCGAACCCGATCCGATTTTTTTTTTTTTTTTTTTTTTTTTTTGACGGACGAAAGTTTCGGAGGCAGTGCGCAAGTGTGATTGACATAACGTAAGGTTGTATTTATTTTTTAACGTGCTAAAATATCGTACGCGAATTTCGCACGGGGGGAGAAGGACGTGGGTGTGCAGCAGCCGCTGAATCTGTGTAGAGCTATTTTTTACAGTCTATGGTGTAGAGCAGGGTTCACCAATCTTGGTCCTGGAGGGCCGCTGTCCTGCAGAGTTTAGCTCCAACCCCAATTAAACACACCTGAACCAGCTAATCAAGGTCTCACTAGGCATACTAGAAACTTTCAAACAGGTGTGTTGGAGCTGGTTGGAGCTAAACTCTGCAGGGACAGCGGCCCTCCAGGACCGAGATTGGTGAACCCTGGTGTAGAGAGTCATAACCCAGAGATGTTATTATTGTTGGATGTAAATCATAATTCAGTAATTATTTTATTAAGCTAGCTAGATAAAAGCCGGTCATGTAGCAACAAAAATAAGTAACTCTGAAAGTTTTGGAATACAGGAATAGGGCAAGCTACCTTTCTTTTTGAAAAACTGTGTGACATACTGTCGACTTCGGCGTTCTCTGTCTTCTCTTTCCTTTCCTTTTTTGATGCCCTAACTTTTGATGTGACATGCCTGCGTGAGTCACTGTCTGCGCTGCATCATAGCAAGTGCAATAAGCAAGAGTCCAAGAGACGTTACACTAGCGATCGTAGCTCGGAGAGCGCAGGTGGAATGAACCATTGTAAGGGGGAGGGGTGTGACTGAAACAGTAAATACATTATTTGTTTTTTAAATATTAAATCTATGGTCAAAACGGACAAAATACACATTTAGTACATGAAGGGCCCTAGCACATTTAATGTATAAAAAAAGAGAAAAGAAATAAGAAAACAAAAAGAGGGTCTGCTCTTCTGGGCCCTAAATCAGCCTGGGCCCTTAGAATCGTCCTAACCTTCCACCCCTTTACGGCGCCCTTGCTCGTCATTGACTACCATACAATATTTTTCCGAACTAAGGTCCCATGGTGGTCGACCGGAAGGGGAGGGACTTAGGCTCTCTATTAGGCCCCGATCACACTAACGCGTTTTTCAGGTTCGAAAACGCGAGGTGCACAGCACTGCCCCATCACACAGAACGAGCAGTGCGCTGTGTTTGTTATGTTGCTAGGCAACCACTGAAACCGCTGTCCTGTCAGTCAAGTAAACGTCAAATCAGCCTTTTATTAACTTTATTTACTTTCTGTTAACATTGTGGTAGTTACGGTTTGTGAAGTCGTTAAGCTCCTGGTAAGTCGCGAGAGCACCACAAGTTTATCCTCCATCATCGCACTCTTCGGGCGTTCAAGCAACTGTAGCTTTCATCACTAAAACGCAGAACGCTCGCTGGAAACCAATTGAAAATATGCGCCTCTCACTGCAAAAAACGCGTCAAGTGTGATCGGCCCCATTCACTTCACTTTTGCTATTTAACCAGAGCGAATGAGACGAGTGCGCGTGTGGTGTTTGTCAACGCGCCTTTGGAGAGAAGTGAAAGTGACAGCTCGGCTAGTATCGATACTTCAGGAAATTAGTATTGGTATCGTTCAGATATTTCAGTATCGATATTTATCGAAATATCGATATTTTTGACAACACTATAGCGTATGACTGTAAAGGTAAAAGAACTAGCGCCGATGAAAGCCGGCTTGAACACACCACACAGACTACAGCCGACGGACAATAGCACACACGTTCTGTTCCTGCGTGAGGACGTAACTCTCCCATACCAGCAGGTGGCAGCAGTCTGTATTAGGGGTGCGCCGATCCGATACTCAGTTACGGTATTGCTCCGATACTCCAATTTTTGCCGGATCGGGTATCATCCAGACGTGACTGATCCAAATCCGATATTGTGCGTATGTTATTGTTATACCACACAAAAGGCTAGAAAACATTATGGTGCTTTATAATTATATAATATAACACTATATTCCAAGTTTTCTGAAGCCATTCCATAGTTTAATGTGAGGTACAGATTAATATTTAAAGGGATGGTTCGGAGTAAAATCAACCTAGGGTCCTTTGCACCATGACCTCGAGCCAAACACCCCCCAGAAGCTTTTTTTTTCCTTAGTTGAACATTATTAAAGTTAGAGCTTATTTAGAGAAATCAGCCGGATGGTTTAGTGCAGGCGCTAACGGATCCTAGGATGTATCTCGTAAATCACCCCACTAATAATGCCCAGAATGGCACCAAACTTCTACAGTAGTACAAATAGGTTCTGTACTCATAAAATGAGGCATTGGAAAGTTTGTAAGTACATCAGGAGTTTATTTAAATATCACTTGCCTGACGGCTAATGCTACCGCTAACCCGGACACCGACGTCACTTCCGTGATTTGGGAAAAGCACGTAAAAGTCCTGGCAGAAAGCGATGCATAAGGATGTATTTAAAGGGTATTCTTAATGCATGCATAATGCCTTATAATATGCTGTATCATCTCAGTGTTTCCCCTATAAATTTTTCCAGCAGCGGTGCTGTTACGTGCCGGAGGTTGTTACCAAGCCGCTCGCGGGGGGTCCGCTGGCATGCACCCACGGAAGATTTTTTTTTTTTTTAATAACCCCTTAAACCATGACTTCTGGCAAGTTTTGTGGATAGAAATTGACATTTTGAGACATACATTTTGAGGCTCAAATGTAAGAAAGGGGCACTATGTATAAAAAAAAATAATAATAATATATATATATGTATATATATATATATATATATATATATATATATATATATATATATATATATATATATATATATATATATATTACGGCTGGGAATCGATAAAAAAAAAAACTAATTAATCGCACAATTTGCTGTGATTAATCGCAATTAATTGCATTTCCTCCAAACTTGTAATCATCAATATTTAAATGTAGAATCACTAATTAAATCAAACACACAAAAAATGGGGAAAAAATAAAAATGTCCACTCAAATTGGACAGAAAATAGCCCTATATTAAAATATAAAACATCAATATATTATTCTTCATTCAGTTCTATGCAACATACTCAGATTTAACACATTTATTTTTTGACTAATTGTCAAAATAAAGTATAGTCATACAAAGCTATTATTACCAGAGTATGTGATCAGAGCAGGTAATTTTACCATGCATACTACTGAGAAATTTCACGTTATTTGAGCATACTTTGCTTTTCCAGTGCATGATCGGTACATGATTGGAGCGTTTGGGCCGTTAACCACAGAGCAGAACGCGCATCGCAAACACGGAGCGGAACATTGAACATTGAGCAGAGAGCGCAGTGCGCCGACACACACTCACACTCGGAACCGAGAGCACGGCGCAAACACGGAGCGGAAAAGACTCGCATGTAAAGTTACTGAAACAAGCTGTGCGAGAATGAAACCGTATCGCCAAACACGGAGGGGCGGGACGGCATATTTTCCATAGACAGTAAAAAAATGGACACAGCGACCGCATAGACTTCAACGGAGAAAAGTTCGTACCGCTTTCTCCTTTGCACAAGCGCTTGCTCGCTCTCTCGTGGCATCTGTCGTTGCTATGCCAACCATGAACTGAGGCGCGCCTGAAAACCTTTTGATCTGTCCATGCTGAAAACGTGCGCGCCGCGTCGCTTCTATTATGAGCGCGCTTGCCGCGCGCCCACATTTGAGATATGTGCATGTGAACGTGAATGTGAACGGCCCCTTTTATGGCAGCGTGTGTAAGTGAATGTCCTGATATTATTGATCATGTGAAGATTTTGCAGCGGCGCTGAAAATCCGCCGCTGCTTAATACATTGTAGGGGAAACACTGCATCTGATAAATATTCATAACAGTTACAATACATTATTGCACAACGGGATAAACCCACTATTTGTGGTTATAACTTTTAAGAGTGCAATGCGTTTTAACACCAGATAAGGCCTGCATTTATAATGCATCATAAGCGTATTCTTAATGCGTTATAATGCATGCATAACGCCTTATAAACAACCTTATAATGTGTTGTCATCTCATGAATAATTGTAACAACAGTAATAATACTTGTTTGTGTTTATATCTAATAAGAGTATGATGATTTAAAACACACTATGAACATAATTTGATCCACTTCAATTATAATGGATTATATATCTCATAGTTTCATATCTTTTTACTTTTCCAAGTCTCATATCTTGACATTGTTTACTTAAGATCTGCACAGTGTCACGTCTTCTTTCAAACACCCATAAGCTGTCATGACGTGGTTATAAGACGTTTCTCTAAGGTATAATCAAATCAAAAAGTTGTGTGGAAAAGTATTTATATTATATTCATATTTTATACATAAAAACTGTAAAATTGCAAGGCTTTACCAAATCTAATAAGTATAATTACTGTTGTGTTGTTAGATGATACAACACATAAGGCGTTATGCTTGTATTATAATGCATTAAGAATACCCTTGTAATGCAAGCTATAAATACAGGCTTCATAGAAAGTTTTACTAAACATTACAATGATAAACTGTCCCAGAAATCTCAAAAAAATAATGGAAACCTTCTGCAAAACTGATGTGTTGTGGGGAGGAGACTCTGAGACTCATTGCGCATTGATTGAAAGTGTTTTGTTGTATTTCCCCATTTCTTCAGAAGGTTCACGGCTGTAACAAGATGACCTGTTCCTCCTGTCAGAAGTATTTCTGCTGGATCTGTCTGGGAGCTCTCAGCCGAGTGAACCCCTACAGCCACTTCAACAACCCCAGCTCGCCATGCTTTAACCAGTGAGTTCCTCCACATACTGTCTTCAGTGAGCAACAGTGTCCCGACAAGGGCATGCAAGTGTCCTGGGGCAACTTTAGTCATGAAGGCTTGTTGTGATCAGCACACATCATTTGTGTTTGCGTATTACTCTGATTTCACTCTGGTACCGACACGTGTTTTAATGTGAAAGCCACTCCAGAAAGAAGGCGAAGTGACCGCTGAAGCCCCATGAGTAAGAACAGAGCCACCCACATTCATGCCGTTCCAAACCCGTAAGACTTCCCTTCATCTTCAGAACACAAATGAAGATGTTTTGATGAAATCTCCCTCCATTAGCCGCGTTTCCATTACCCTTCAAATTGCGCACATTGAAATTGCGAATTGCAATTGAAAAGCGGCAATTTCGCGAAAACCCCCATTTATCGCAAAAAAGTTTTTCCGCTCGCATGAGGGGTTTTTTCAGGCAATCCGAAAAAGAAATATTTCGCAAAACTGCAATGGAAACAGTTTTTGCGCATTTACAGGTCACCTGACATAGATGACGCGGTGTGTTTGGACAGAATACGAGACAGAGCTCTTTATTAAGTTCATATAAGACACAATAATTACAGGAATAATGGATTCTAAACCTCAAATAAATGCCACAATCAAGACCTCGAAGCAGAAATGAGGGAGAAACACCCAGAAACTCCTCATATGTGCCGCTTGTATAATAAGGGTCGTTTCTTACCATTAAAGGAGAACTCCGGTCAATTTTAACATTGAGCTCATTTTTTTGTAAATTTGGAGTGCTGTCAATACAGAGAACAACGACAAAAATCGGTGTTGCCTACACAGTGTTATCCTCTTTTTAAACTTTGCACCCTGTTGACTTCAATGGGGCAATATTTAAACATGCTTTTAGCCTCTTAACATCCTTGATGTGTCATTACAAGTGCACAGAAAATGTGAGTGATTCCATTGTCGAGTTCACGCGCATAGGTTTAGTTACCTATGATCACGCGCGTGAACTCGACAATCGATTTCTGTGGCCTTCGACCGAAAACAGGATGTGAACACAGGTATTTGCGCTGGCTTAAATAACATCATTTTATACATTTCTTTCACATCTACTGCAGACAGATTCACTCGTGTTCACTCTGAAGGAATCACTCACATTTTCTGTGCACTTGTAATGACACATCAAGGATGTTAAGAGGCTAAAAGCAGGTTTAGTACTTGCCCCATTGAAGTCAACAGGGTGCAAATTTTAAAAATAGAATAACTCGGTGTAGGCAACACCGATTTTTGTCGTTGTTCTCTGTATTGACAGCACTCCAAATTTACAAAAAAATGAGCTCAATGTTAAAATTGACCGGAGTTCTCCTTTAATGCTTGGAAAACACACATACATCTCCTTTGATTAATAATAATGGCCAGTGCAGTGGATTGGATATAGTATATAATCCTACCAATGTCTGTTGCCTTGGTTTTTGGAATGACTTTAATGATCGTGAGAGGAAGTTTTAGTCGCATAACATCGGTTAATGGAAACGCCGTCATTTCACAAGTTTTTTGTCGACATTTAGAAAAAAATCGCAAAAGTTTTGCGCAAATCTGTAATGGAAACGCGCCTATTGACAGCTACGCAACTACCACTTTGATGCTTCAAAAAGTTCATAAAGAGATCGTAAAACTAATCCATATGCATTGAGGTTTAGTCCAAATTTTCTGAAGTGATGAGATTAGATTCGCCGTCGGATCGGGACACTGCCTCTCGCCGCCTCTGAGTTTTCTTCCTCTGCAAATACAGTTCCTGATCTTAAAGTCATATTTGATTTCAGAATGATAACTTTTCTAAAATGGCTGGTGCGTTTGTGGTGTGTTTATTTATTTCTGCTCTGCTCTAGATTGTTTCAGGGAGTGGAAATGGAAGACGAAGAAGGCTTTGGAAGTGACGAAGATGACTGATCCACCATAAATGAAAAGCTTAAAGGATATAACTTCATCCAGGGCGCCTCTGGATTGGGCGAGAACTAAATGACTAGGGTATCACGTGAACATCTCTCAGAATCTATTTGCCTCATATATTTACCCTTTTTGTTTTACTTTCACACCACGTTCAAATTCCAGTTTGCGTCCCTTCAAATATTTTTACTGAAATGTGTGAACAAAACATATTTTCAGTGATAAATACATCTATGCTGCAAATCAGCCTTGCAGAAGTATGTGCAAAAAGTACAGAATATATATATATATATATATATATATATATATATATATTATTTTTAGTTAATGAATTTGGCTCCTTTGCAATTATGTTGACTTTCAACAAGATTACTTATTTGGCTATTGTTAATATTCATTTCATGATGGAATTTTAGACAAATGTTTGATGGACTTGAAAGTATAGTAAACGGTTTGGCACATTATCAAGATTGCAGGTTAAAATGAACATACATGTAGTGACAAGTTTATCAGATTGTCTCCGCTCCTTAAGTTGAGAGGAGGAGTGTGTGTTTGGACAGTCTACCATCCAGAAGATCAGAGCTCTCACAGCAAGGCAGGCATGAAAAAATGTTCATGTAGCATCTGTATCTTTAATAAAATGTTGAACTATTATATAATGTTTTGTGTAGTCTTGTCATTATCACAAAACTACAGACGATTACTCAATATATTACCTCAGGGCGAGTGGTGGTTTGTAGGTGTAGGGGTGAGAAACGATGTTGGGCAACTGTCATGATGCAATAAGGACATGAGGTATACCACCCTCACCATCGTCTGCAAATGTATAGAAGCTGACACCTGAACAATAAACATTGACCATATATCTTTGTCTTCGTGGTCATTTATTACCGTACCTGTACGTTCTTGTCTGAAAGGCTGATATTAAAATCTTAACACTTCAAGCCACACCAGATACTGTTGCTTTTGACTCGTTCCATTCCTGTTCATCAATTCTCTCTGAAACTTGTTCAGTTGGTCTCAGTTGAATCTTTTTATGTTCATTCAAGTATTTACACATGAACACATTTACTGGAAATAAAAGCGGTTGAAAGCAAGAACGATCTGAGCTAAGTTTTAAACCGAACTCCTGAAATGTGACTGGATTGATTCAGATTGACATAAACTAGTGCATGTACACACACCCACTGTTTCTGAGAACCGGAGCTTCTAACGGGACTCTGCCTTTTTATTAATGTAGAAACACAAGATGTGTTCTCTTCTCCCAATCATGAGCCCCTTTCACACAGCGCGTTGATCCCGGGAAATTGCTGTAAAATTGCTAGAGTGCCTTCTGTGTGAACGCAAACACGTCCCGGGATTGATGTCAGGATGGGGACCTAGTAACATTGCCGGGATCAGTCCCAGAACACGCCCTGTGTGAACAAAAGCCAGGACCGATGCCGTAAAAGGGTCTTTTGTTGCTCTTAGGAGAAAGTTTGTGTTCGTCTTCAAAGAAAGAACGAAATAATGTCTGCAAACTAGAATGAAGCCGAGACCAGGAGCTCCTACTATCCGCGCTGAAGCTTTGTGGAACGGTACGCGATGCGTTAGTGTACGACCGAATCCGGGAGAAAAAGCTTGAGAGTGGTTTCTGGAGATCGAAAGCACAGATTATTAGTAAACTGAAGACGACTACAATGGAAAGATTAGACTGGCCTTTCCACACCACATCCTGACGTCACATGTCTTTACGGGATGTGTGTGAACGCACTCACAGATTCCGGAAAACCACTGGCAGTGTGAATGAACCAAAATCAGACCATCCCGGGACACATTATCCGTGTATTTTCCGGAATCTCTGTGTGAAAGGGGCTCTAGTAACAGTTTCTATACACACACAAATGAATGCACTCAAATGGATATTCTTGATTTGACTGGTAGCTCATGCTCAGTTCACACATGCTAAAGAATTCGCACAAAAAAAGCAAAACGTTTAATGGGTACAAAAGAAAGTGTGTATTGCAATTCAGTGCTTATGCAACAATTTCTTAAATAAACCGACTGACTGGAAGGAGTAACATTTCCTAGGTCATAGAAATGGACAAAACTGCTTGGACACGTACAATGAGCAGACACATATGTTGTTTGTAATCCAACAGCCTAGGATTGTGGTCTTGAGTCCAGGCGGGAGGATGATGATGATGATGATGATGATGGTGGTGGACTATCCCTTGAGTGAAGACATGCCAGCTCTCATGATCTCATCAACCAGAAGGATGTTACTGGCGATTACAGTGCTGTGCAGACGACAGAGAAAAAGAGAGATGAGACTCAATCAAAACATTGCAGAAATAGAGAATTGTCCAGACCGTTTATTTTTTATTTAACCTCATGCTGACCTCAGGTAAAACCTATACATGCCTCCTCCAAACCATGGTTAAAAAGAGTATATGGCTATATAACTAAATGTGACCAGTGCTGGCAAAATGAGTCGCAACGAGCACATTTTCACAAATGAGTTATTTCCACATTCTCTATTAAAGAAATAATCTTTAAAATATATGATTTGTTTGAATCAGACAAAAAAATGACTGCGCTAAACCTGTTTGAAGTCAATAGTCCATTTTGAGAAAAATCAAGTTAAAGTTTCCTGAAGGTTTCAAAACAAAAATCACCTAGCAACCATACCCTAAATCCCCTGCTAATAACACTATATATATTTCCTATAGATATTTTATTTATTTTGGTGTGCCAAATAAAATTTTCCACAAAAAAAAAATAAAAAAAATTGTTTTCCACGGTACCACAATTGTTTGATTAACATTTAAAAAATAACTAAATGAACAAACAGCCTATATATATTCAGACCTACTGTACCCCTGGATGTAATATAATGTTACACATCAGATGATTTTCCCCGAACAGTTAGCCAAACATTTATTTAAGACATAACAGATAATGTTTGCAAGAATACATTCCAAGACCGTAATTCTGTTACAGTATGTGTATATCGGGATTGCGCTCTGTCTAACCTCAAAATGGACATTTTTCACTTGTTTTGCCTGAAATTACAGTAGCACCTTACTGCAGTACATGAGATCCAGGGGGCGGAGTTAGATCCAGATATAAGGGGTGGAGATTGGTAGGTTTAGGGGTGGGTTTAGGGATCAGGGGGTGGAGATGGGTAGGTTTAGGTATAGAGCTGGTAAGTCCCGCCCATCCGTAAAACCCCCCTGGACCTCTAGGTTGAAAACTCGTCAATGCAAGGGAATGTGAGAAAATAATTATTTTCTGGTCCCGTTTGAATTTTGCCATGAATGTGAACATATGTTGTCTGTGAATTTTTAATATAATTTTTCGTGTAAAGAATGCTACAATTTAGCGGGTAGAAGTTTGATACGGTTAGACTTTGTGTGAGAGCACCTTGTTGACTACAACTCTTCGCTGCTTTCGACGCGTTTCTGAAGAAAGAACGGCCCATTTGGTTTGAATGGTCACATTTGGGTACAAAACACACAGGCATCTCGATCTGTCTCCATAGATTATCGCAGCATTAGCACCGTGATTTGACAAGTGGAGGGAAAATGTGTTATGGGGTGACGTCACATAGGCGACAAGTAGTCTTTCTCGTTATGTCTTTTCCAAAACTGCTAGCCAAAGAATCATACAATATACTGTCAAACTCGTAACATGAAAAATTATATAAAACATTCACAGACAACATATGTTCACATTCATGGCACAATTCAAACGGGACCAGAAAATTATTAATTTCTCACATTCACTTGCATTGACGATTTTTCAACCTAGAGGTCCAGCGGGGTTTTACGGATGGGCGGGACTTACCAGCTCTATAGAGACCGAGCGCATATAGGCCACGCCCACACCCGGGGGGAAAACAATCAAAACGTCTCCATTGACTTTGCATTGCGAGAGGCTGCCTCCTTGTCATTTCTTGCTTCTAACAAAAGACAGAAAAATGGCTAAAAGCTGCTATGTGACAAGGTGTACAGCAAACAAGCTAACCAACCCAGAAATACGTTTTTATTAGCTATCGACCCCAAAAAACGAGTGTTTAGGACATAAAAGTGGATACAGGCAGTTGAGACAGAGCGTCACGTGTCTCATTACTCTGAGAACTAACGTACGTCCGCTGGAGGAGACCGTAATCGGCTACACAGGATAGTTTATCTTACAGAAATATAATATATAAAGCTGACATTTGGATATTTGACTCACCAGTGACCAAATGTTTAACTTACTGCACACGTAGTGTATTTTTAGTGCATACCGAGTGTCAGGATCCCACAATTTACCCATTTGTTCCAGCCTGTATCCACTTTTATGTCCTCAAACGCTCGTTTTTTGGGGTCGACAGCTTATGAAAACTTATTTCTGGGTTGTTTAGCTTGTTTGCTGTACACCTTGTCACATAGCAGCTTTTAGGCATTATTCTGTCTTTTGTTAGAAGCAAGAAATGACAAGGAGGCAGTCTCTCGCAATGCAAAGTCAATGGAGACCGCTGGACTGTTTTCCCCCCGGTGGGCGTGGTCTTCAGATTATGACACGTTGCGCTCTGTCTCTATATTTAAGGTGGGAGGAGTTGGATCTGGATCCAACTCCTCCCCCTGGATTTCGTGTTCTGCATCTTGCCAGCACAGGTCACAAATGTCTAGTGAAGTAAAAGAGTGCAGATGGGATCTGACAGCATTAACTATAGAGTAACGGGTCTCACCAGGAGTGGAGCAGTTGCTTCTTCACACAGTAGTTGTCCCACACACCGGCCTCTCCTGCAACCATAGGTTCACCTGCAACAAAGCAGCACACACACCACTGATATTAAACCAGACACACAAGGATGCAGATGTTCTCTTCCAAAATACATCCGAAATGAGCTCACAGGTGGAGAGAGTAGTTCACATTTAACACACACACACACATAGGAATGTGCACAAAAGCCAAATGTCTTATTTGGAAAGGAATGGATAATGGCTTTAAAAGCAATAACTAACTCTACTGGATAATAGGAAAAACGCTGGGCAGACACTTCAACTCGTGTTTGCTGGATAACAGGTCAGCCGGGGGTAGAGCTGGGCGATGAGGCCAAAAAAATGTATCACGATAAAAAAGTTCATATCAGTCGATTTTGATAATCAGAAAAAGAAAATTTGATTTTAATCATAAGTTTAAAGGCAAAAAGTTTGAAAGTTGTCGAACCAAACCATTAATTGTGGTGTTAAACTGCTCTTTATTGTCAGAACATGACAAACACTTCACGTTTCTGATTTACTCGTTCTTAGTAATTTTTCCTTAAAATAAATATCTAAATAGAAAAATGTATGTCTTAGTTGCTGCATGTGCTAACGGGTGATAGTGTTTCGTGTCATGAAACATGTTTGTGTTGCCTGACTCAGGCTGCACTATTAATAATATTACATGTTTCATCTCTTAGAAATGCTCGCTTGACAGTAGTAGCAGCAGCTTGAGTTTGGATGAAGAAAGACGTACATTTATGTTCATTAACAAAAACGGTTACATCTGTAAAAATGGTAACAACTCAAAAGTCAGAATTTTGTAATTTTAACATAAATTAGGTTATTAAAATTAACCATTGGTCTTCCGTAGCAGCGTACATTTAGATCATGATAAACAGTTAAAACCATCATATTGTGATAATTATCTTTATCGGCAGCCCTAGCCAGGGGAAAGTGTGATATAGCTGATATAGCTGAGAGAGAGAGATAGAGAGAGACATGCCTGTGTTCAGGTTCACTCCCACCAGTTGTCCGGTCTCTTTGAATTCACTCTGGAGCTTCACAAGAGTCTCTTGAGGGTCGTAGCCTGAGTTCTGAGCCAGAACCTTTGAAAAGGAGATAAGCTTCAGTCAAAGGCTCCTTTACACAAAAAGCTTGTTGATTCAAGTGCTTTACACAGCGCACACATTGTCCTGCAGTTTGTCCAGTACCTTGGGGATGACGAGGAGGGCATCAGCAAACGCCTGCACCCCCAGCTGGGCACGGCCCTTTACTTTGGGCTTATGATTGACCAAAGCGTTCGCTACAGCCACCTCAAACGCACCGGCCCCGGCCACAACAGATCCTGCAAACACACACACACCCCAGATGAGGAAAACACCACTATAGTCCACACAGGTCCTCTAGCTAGCATTACAATTAGCCGTTTTAGTGAGGTGATCGTGAAAAACACTTTCATTGCCACTCATTTAAGGAGTTTTAAAGGCATTTGGAATTGTTTTACATTTACGTGATTATGTTGTAATCAAACGGAGGGTAATTGAACAAGTGTATGCTAAAACTAGTCTATCTTATGACGTATTCCTCTACACAGGAAGTGATTAAAATAGGGATGCTCAGAAATAATGTGTTTAACCAAATCGACTGAAGAAAACGCCACCTGACTCAGACTGGACTGTCAACTTTACTAGGATTACTAAAACGGTTCTTCAATATGAAATGGGATATTATCTTTAATTTTCGGTAATAACCATAATGTTCTTTAAAGGGTCGGTTGATTATGATTTCACTTTTCTAACTTTAGTTAGTGTGTAATGTTGCTGTTTGAGCATAAACAACATCTGCAAAGTAACAACGCTCAAAGTTCTAAGCAAAGGGAGATATTTTCTTTTAAAGAAATCGCTTTTTAAGGACTACAACAAACGGCTGGTAGAGACTACACCACATTCCTCCCGGGTTAGTGACATCACCAACCCTAGAATTTACATAAACCCCGCCCCCGGAACACGATTTATAGATTATCAAGGCAGAATATGCTAATCAATGACTAGAAGATAACTACACATAAGCTACATAAACTCATCAACTAACCATTCAAAAATGTTGTCACTTCTTTAGTCTCTCCATCTTTGTCTGACTCCGGTTTGAACATAAGACTAAACGTTTTTGAAAGTTTCAGGACACGAGCTCTTGAAGCTCCGCCCTCTGCGCCGGGAGCATCAGCTCATTTGCATTTAATGGGACAGACACAAAAACGGTGCGTTTTTGCACACCCTCAAAAAGTGGCAACTTTAACATGCTATATAAAAATATCTGTGGGATATTTTGAGCTAAAACTTCACATTCACACTCTGGGGACATCAGAGACTTATTTTACATCTTGTGAAAAGGGCATCATACCACCCCTTTAAAGTTTGAAGGATTGTTTCCTTACCATCTTCAATGGCGTTTTTGACGGCCCGGAGCCCGTCTCGGACCGCATCTTTGATCTGTGTGAGCGTGTGCTTGTTGGGCCCTTTCACCAGCAGGGTCACGGAGCGAGGGTTTCCACACTTCTCAATGAACGTGTACTTCTCCTCTCCCTGATACAGAGAGCCAAACATAAGCGACTGTGAGCTGACATTCAGACTGTTGTTCAGAGTTTAGTTCACTCACCAGTGTGTGCTCATACACAAGCCCAGCATGTCCCAAACACTCCGGCGTGAGATCGTCCACCGAGTTCATAGCTATGCCGCCGCATGCCAGAGACAGCCTTATGGGAAGAGAACATGTTTGGAATAGTAAGATGGATTTTGGTTTTAAATTGACAAAAATGTTTAAACTTTACAATTTTTACATTGTTTTAATAAATAAAACAGTTACACTTGACATAAACCTATAAAATTGTATTGTGCTGGTTGTTTTTTGATAGTGTAAGTCATGGGCGCCTTATTGGGTGGAACATTTCCCCAAGAACCCTCTCATAATCATAACAGTGATTAAACCATGCATTATATAAGTCACTTTGGAATAAGTCACAGCACGTTTCAGATGTTGAAAAAAATGTGACGGATATTCTGTGAAATAATGTGCTAAACCTTATTTCACAGACTTTCGCACTGGGTAGTTACAGGAACTAGCCACTAGGGTGGTTCCCCGAGAACTAATGTTCCTCACATTTTCCACCAGTATATGAAAATTAAACTGTATATGAAAGAATATTAGCGTTTGCTGTGTGGTTGATGCCCAATGTCGCTAGCCGAGCTGAAATACGCCATCATGTTTCGATTGGTCCCCTCAAAGTTGCGTTGAATTTTCTCCTCAGCGTAAAGGTTAAGAGGTCCTTCTATCACTGTTGTCCGTGTTTATAGAGTTAGTCTGTAGAGTAAATAGATAGGCTGTACACAACTTTTTTTTTAAATGGCGAGTGCTGGTGTTTTGCGTGCGTTCGGCGATCAGCGCTTCACTTACATCACTGGCAGTTCCTATTGTGCTGGTTTTGACCCTGCTCTGAAGTAGGAGCTAATTAAGTTCCCCCTAAAGGCGTTCCTAGAACTAACATCGTTCCCATTTCCTACGGTGCGAACATGCCAAAAAACAGGTACTTCCTCCAATAGTTCTAGGAACTATGAAAAGGTTCCTCCGGTGCGAAAGCCCCTATTGTTTAACCTGAAAATATTATTCAAAGGTATGTGTTCTATATATATTCAAGTTGCATATTTAATGTTTATTTATACATGAGAAATACCAGTCAGTTAAGCAGAAAAGAAACTTTTGCATGAGAATTAAAAGGGGTATCGGTACACCCCTGCCTAACATCATTCTCATACCTTTCCATGTTCCTCCTCTTTGCTCGGCGCAGAGCCACAATCCCCTCTTTAGCCAAAGCATCCAGAGAAAATGGATCAATACCCTGTACAAAATACATTTATGTTAAAACTAAGTGATTAGCAAGCTGGAAAAGTTAAAGAACAGACACTCCACTTGTCTGATTAAAACATGTAATGTAATGAAGTGTAATTTTGCAATTCTGTTTTCAAAAATAAAAACTTTCTACATGTCATGAAAATGTGAGTAGTGCTTGTCTCAGCTTATCAGGTGGTCAAACAACCGTCTCAGTATTTTTTATACACTGTCAAAAGCAAATTACTCAAGCCAATTTAATTTCAATAATGACTCGTAATAATGACTGATAATAATGACTATGATTATGTGGCTGAACTTCACCTGTACAAAAGCCCTGCCTTTAATTCGGAGAGGCGGTTTACTAACCCCAAGTATGGCCAATACTAATAGTGATGCTTGCCTTAGAGAATATAATTAAGAAGGGTATATAAATCGATTCAAAATCATTTCTTCTACAAACTAAAATAATTACATTACCTTCTGATTGAGGACCACAAAGCCTTTCTTAGTGTCTCCACACACTTTATTCTTTAGATCAATTATTTTCTTCACACGATCTTCAATGAACTTCCTTTCAGCCTTGACCAGCTTGTCTCTCTCATCTGCACTCTTGTAGAAGAACCCAGAGTTCACTTCTCTGTGAAAACAGGCAATCGTTTCATTACAGATCTCCTAATTCATAGATAATTAGCAACACCCAGTATAACCTACTGTAAAAATGAACATTTGTAAAGCCTACGTTTTCTCATATTCCAAAGAAACGTTGCAAGTGAGAATAAAAGCGTCCTCCACCCTCTTCTTCATGTCAGGGTGTCTGGATCCATGGTCCAACACCAGTCCTCTGATCAGCCTGAGAATAAACAAACACAGACACAGTTGTAAATGTAAGTGCTGCAACCCCTGTTGATTCCACACCCGAGTTACTTTTATTACAGGGAAATCAAGGGGACTTTATAGATAAATATAAACCAGCAGAGGCCAGAAATTCAAGCTCAAGCAAAGACATTTCTTCTTTTTCCGTGAACCATGAAACTGGCATAGCACCAGGGGCGGCGTTTGCGTATGGCAGTCAGAGTTCAGATAAAACATCAGCTAATGATGATGCTCGTTAAAGATTTTAGGAGGGCTTTAACCCCCCTAAATATTTACTATTAACTGTACACTATACGTGATCGCCTCAGTCACCTTTAAAACATATGAAACCGGCTCCTCCCAGTGTTATCTCCGCAGCGTCAGAACAAAAGCAGAGGACAACGTGTGTATTCATTGATAGATCGTTATGATATATATGCATCCGTGTAGTTCTTTGTTTGTCATATATGCAGTTTACAGGAGCAATTCAACACGAATTATTGATTTATGAAATTCCTTTCTTCCCTGGATGTTTTTTTTTTTTTACGAAGAAATTAAATAGCAATCAGGAGAATGGAAGAAGCAATAAAGAAAAGAAAAAACCTTATCTGAGGACAACAATGGGAGATGAGAGACTAAGCCACTTAATGCTCATGTCTGTGGAGAAAGAGTTGGTGAAACGTTTTGATCTGGATGAGCTTGTCAATAAAAACTGCACTGCAACAAAAATGCAAGGCATGTTTTTCACATAGACTTGGAATATAGCCCACAAGCCAATCCCCCAATCATCATTCTCTTCTGTTATATGGAAAAAACTGCCCAGGATATTCATCTCAAATATTCTGTGCTACACACTACAGAAGTCCTTCTGTCATGTTCAAAACAATTTACCACTTTACACAATTTCATTTTTGAGAACGTTTTCTTTAAGGAAGCCTACAATCCACACAAGAGAGTAAAACGATTCTGAGTCTTACTGTGTATCGCTGTCGGTTTTGTGCCTCATCTCCATGATCTCCACCATGTAGAGGTCGATGGGCTCGTTGGGTTTCCTGATGGCCAGCACAGCGTCCACCACAGCCTGAAGTAAAAGCACATGTAAGTGTACAGGGGAAAGATGTCCTATCCAATTCATTTTTATCATATTAAAGGGGTCATGAAATGCATTTTCAGATCTTTATGTATCTTATGAAGTCAGTAAAGTTTTTGCACCAATCAAATTTGTGAAAATCATTATCCATACTCTGTTTCAGAGGCTGTTAGGTCTTTCAGAAAAGCAAATAAATGCCCAGTGCGGTGACTGATAAACTGCGTCGCACTATATTCACACCCTCCCCACAGTATGCATGATGTTTTGATGCTCGAGAGAGCCAGAGCTGTGATAGGACCGGATTTGGTATCAAACATATGCGAGACTTGAGGCGTGGAATGGTAAAACATGGTAAAAAATGTATCTGTATATAGTTCTAAAACTATTATTAAATCTGCAAGCAGTGGAAAAACATGTTTCTAGCATGTTTAACACTTGCTGGAATATTTTAAAATTATAATAGGAGTGCATGACAATATTAAACATGTAACTTCCTGTTGCCAGCAGGTGGCGCTACAACAATAACTGAATATTGGCATGTAGATGTCTTCAGGCCAGGACTCAAACATCCAATCATCTCCAAACTTCACGTTTGAGTAACAGCAGCCCAAACGTTCATGGAATTAATAGCATTCTTTAACACTTAGCTAAATGTAGCTAGCATGTTGCTACTATGTTTAGCACTTGATGACATTTTAAAGGAGAACTCCGGTCAATTTTAACATTGAGCTCATTTTTTTGTACATTTGGAGTGCTGTCAATACAGAGAAGTGAAGTCCAAAGTAGTCGATTGCAGAGTTCACGCGCGTGATCATAGGTAACTAAACCTATGCGCGTGAACTCGGCAATCGACTACTTTGGACTTCAACCGAAAAACAGGATGTAAACACAGGTATTTGAGCTGGCTTAAATAATTTTTATACATTTCTTTCACATCTACTGCAGTCAGATTCACTCGTGTTCACTCTGAAGGAATCACTCACATTTTCTGTGCACTTGTAATGCACAGAATGCAAAGCGCATGTGAACGCCATCAGCGTTTCTCACAGGTTCGCGTTTAAAGTCTGTGTAGAGAGAATTGTGTCGTCTTAGCGGCCCCAAATTTAATAACAAATGATTGTTGCGACGGAAGCGAATCAATCACAACTAACCTTAGCTGGAAAATAACTTTACTAAAGAACCACTGTAAAGCCAAAACAATCTCTGTTACCTTAAATGATACGTTTATCTCTGTAAAGCTGCTTTGAAACAATCTACATTGTTAAAAGCGCTATATAAATGAAGATGACTTGACTTAAAAATGCAGGGAATAATTCCTATTTACAAATTATTTAAATTTAAGAATGCATGTTTTAAGTGCACATGATAATATCTGGATATATTGTTTTACTGTCTCTCAGCACACGTCTAGTGGCAAAAAAAAAAAAAAAAATCATATTCTAAACTTAATCTAAGGACATTTAGATTTTATCATTTCATGTCCCCTTTGAAGACGATGCCATGGGCACAACTTGTGATCCAGTGACAAGCAACAAATCCTTTTTTTTTCCTCCCCATGTTAAAATGATTTTCTGTTCTATCATCATAACTGGTTGAAAACGTTAGATATTCAAACAATGTTTCTCACCTCTGTTAGTAAATCGGCCAACTCCACGTGGACCTTGGTTCTGAGTGAGGTCCTGGCTACATGGATGAGAGTCTCTCTGTCCATCTCCTTCACGACCTTTACCTCTTCCAGCACCTCAAGGGCTTTTTCCTTCGCAGCCTCAAACCCCTCGGCGATCACCCTGGGGTGAAGACCCTTCAGACAAGTACAAGACCGGTTTAAATGAGGAACAGGACTCGTCACAAAGACAAAAATATGAGAAGCGCATGTAAACCTCAGAAACATAGAGGTCCGCCTGCTTGAGGAGCTCTCCAATGATGAGCACGTTAGATGTTGTGCCATCTCCCGTGATGTCATCCTGGGCTGTGGCCACCTTGGCAATCAATGAAGCAGTGGGATGCTGGATTTGCTGGAAAAATAATAAAAGAAAAATAAATATCAAGAACATATGCAATTTCAGAGAGTGGCTTGAATAACAGGGAATTAATGATCCTTCACAGACCAAAAAACTAAATATAATGCACAGACAAATAGTGTCAGCAACTGTGACGAACACATCTGATGTGTTGCAGCACCTGAGGTTTCGCCACCCAGAGATTCACGCTCAGACTAATGTAATCATTTTATAAACATGGTATATAATAGGGCTGACTTCTAATAGTCGAGGATTCGATGATTCGATTCGGAGAGGTCTGATTCGACTACATGGGCGTCAGTTTGGTTTGAAATGTGCTGGGGACAGAGACGCATTCGCATTTTCAGAAGGGCTGGGTACCATTTTTATTTTATTTTTTCGCTTTCGCGCAGGTCATGTTTTGAAAGACGATGTCCTGTAGCTTACTAATGTAAATAAATAAAAATGTATTCAAAAATCTGCTTCACATTTTCAGCAGGGCTGCGGAGCGGCTGTGAGTTGACTCCACACGGTTCTCATGTGCGTTAAAAAGCTTTACGTGGTTTAATGTACCTAAACAATGATTACCAAATTTCCCTCTCATATTGCTCCTCATAACCACTGAAAATGGTCAAAAAAATCGAACCCAGAGTCCAATTATTATGGACGTTATCTGATATTAAGCGTTTCTGCTTCACATTTTCAGCAGGGCAGCGGAGCGGCTGTGAGTTGACTCCACACGGTTCTCATGTGCGTTAAAAAGCTTTACGTGGTTTAATGTACCTAAACAACTATCACCAAATTTCTCTCTCATATTGCTCCTCATGTTTATGAAATGTTATGATATATGTGTGATATATATGTGTTTTTTAGCTCTTTTGTTTGAAATGGAAAAAATCTAGCTGCTATCTAAAAAAAAAAAAGAAAAAGGTTAGACTATCAGTCGACTACGGCAAAATCTAACGAATCAGATTCGACTATGAAAATCCTTAGTCGAAAACAGCCCTAGTATATAATAATAATAATAATAATAAACATTAGGGGTGGGAATCTTTTACCATCTCACGATTCGATTCCGATTCTTGAGGCCACGATTCGATTCAAAATCGATTTTCGATTCAAAAAGATTTTCGATTCAAAACAATACGATTTTATTCATAATGATTTCTAATCAGGTTTCTGATCATGATCTACTCTCATCTGCTTTGCTATACAGAATGACAAACATAATGACAGACATTAAAGTGTCTTTTTCACATTTATTAAGTTCAATTCTCAGAGAAGTGCCTTTTATCAAAAACATTGAAAAAATGTTTTTACTTGGTACTTTTAAAGCAAAGTATTTATGATGACCCATAACGAACTTACTTCTAATACTTCCTATATTAATTTTATTAATAAAACAAATGGAAGTGATTTGGCAAGTCAACTGTATGGTTACATTTGCCAGCATATGTCCCAACATTGCTGAGAACCAACAGGAAAATAAATGTGTGCTTGTACTAGCAGCATACTTGTAGTAAATTAATACAAACTTCAGCATATTCTTTATTCTTCAGATATGTATTCTTCAGAATACATATCTGTATTCTTCAGCATACATTTTGCTGTAGCAAATTCACAAACAGTTTTCGTTCAAAAATATAGAATTATGTACCAGAAGCTATCATAACGTATAATGCTTGTGGACTTATGCATATTCTGAATAATTAGTAACATATAAAGTCGCTCTTGACTTATAGTACACAACTAAATAATAAAGAGTTATGACTTGAAATGTTTGCTGTATACCACAATCAAAAACAGCTTATACAAAGAAAGTGAATGAACATCTGCAGAGAGTAACTTACAGTCAAAATGTAACTTTTTGTGACTGGCATTGCACATTTGGCGCTCAGCCATCATGCGTCCGTTATGTGCGCGTCTCTGTTATGTGCACGCCACAGACTGTCCGCGCACGTGCACGTCCGCTTCAGAGTTCCGCCTTTTGCGTTCCATCAATGTTACGTTATTAGAATTTTTTTTTTTTTTTTCGAAAATCGATTTTTGACATTTGTGAATCGATTCAGAATCGTCCACGTCCCGAATCGCGATTCATCTAAGAATCGATTTTTCCCCCACCCCTAATAAACATGGTATATAATAATAATAATTCAACTAGTTCAAATCATGAAACTCTAGAGGGCTGATCCGTCCTTTACTGTCAATCTGCAAGCTCTCACATCAATACTGCATGGCACAAGCTGATCCTGCAGCCAATGAGATCGCTTAGTCATTATTCATGTAGTCTGGTTCAGCTTGCATCCGAATTCACATACTTCCCTACTATATAGTAGGCGAAAAATAGTATGACACAAAATAAGTCTTCGAATTCACAGTACTCATAAAAGAGTAGGTAAAATGTACCCGTATGACCGAATACTTCAAGTGAGATTGTATGCATACGATGGACACTACTATCCCATGAGGCCACAGGAGAGGATTTATGAATGACAGTGAAGTGATGCAACTGACACTGGTAGATCACACGATATTGACATTGACAACATGGCGAAGTCCAGATTGCAAGCACACACTCTAGAACTATATTATAGTTAAAAAAAATTTGTTAAAATTCTTATTCAGTCCCCAGTTTAAACAATGTTTCTCATGCTTGTTTAATGCGCCGTAAACAATTATTGCACTTGCACCTGTGGAACAATTAATAGACAGTTAATGTCATATGACACTAAAGTTCCTAAATCATTAGTAGTAAAGCTCTTACCATCTCATGCAGCAGAACATTCCCATCTTTGGTGAGCTTGATGTCTCCTGCACCGGACACAAGCCTGCGAAACCAACAGAACGTGTTTAATAGAGAAGAGGATTGAGTCAGTGCTGCAGGGAGCACATGTCCAAGATGCCACGTTTATTGTGTGTTAGGGGTGTAACGATACACGTATTCGTATTGAACCGTTCGGTACGAGGTTTTCGGTTTGGAACGCATTACAAACCAAATGGTTCATTGCACCATTTTTCATGCCGACCAAAATTTTTTTATTTCAAATGTTGGTGCTTGACAAGGGCGCTCATAATGTAAGAGACGCTGGCGCGACCACAACATTGCCCAACATCAAAATGACAAACGTAATGAAAGCGGAACGAAACTGCGCTATTCATTATTTTGTGCTTCACAGTTTGGACCAATGCAGCGCCAATCGATCTTGATCATGCGACACTGTTACTACACAGCGCTAATAAGAGATCCAGTAAAGAAAGCATTTGAATTCACCACAGAAGTAATAACATCGCTGCTAGATCTAGTGAGAAGCATTCACATTTCTCCGTTATTAACGGGTCAAACAGTGCGTGGAAACCAGGAAGAAACATTGTGCCATCAATGAACTATCAGGTGTGCACAGATCAGCAACATTTACCATGGATTTACTGTAGTAACACTAACCGCAACCATGGAAGTTTGGCAGGAATAGTAGGGTACAATGCTTTCAAGTAACGTTACCTCAGTTTTATTTCGAAATTATAAATAAAATTGCTTCCCTCAAATGTAAATCTGAAATAAAATAAACCTGTTTATAACTACTACAATATTACATTTCATTTTTTTCAAGGAGCTGTTTTTGTTTTATATGCTCCTAAGAAAGGTAAAGTATAGCTCCATCATTGCTCAAAGTAAAAATAAGATCATACTTTATGATGTTAGTTCAAAAAAAAAAAAAAAAAGAAAATTTCTCTGGCATTTCTTTCTTTTTGCTGTATCGAAAACATACCGAACCATGACACCAGTGTATCGTATCAAACCGAACCGTGAATTTTGTGAACCGTTACACCCCTATTGTGGGTGCATTCACTTTATATCCATTTACTGAGTTCCAGTCTTTGATTATGATTGGCTGAGCAGTGTTTGAAGCCATTGTAAAATACTCTATAAACGCACAACTTTGGACTCCTTACATCACTATTACCGCGCTTGACAACCATTCTGCTATACGCTGCTGAAGAACTTATCAAATTATTAAGAATTTGGTTGGTGTGTTTATAAAAGCTCGCTGATATATAGTTATAACAGTTCTTCAAAAGCAGTTAACGCATTGAAGCCGTGGTTCACACTGATTTTAGACCATGACACACCAAGCCGACGTCAACCAACTAGCAGCGATGAA
Organism: Scardinius erythrophthalmus; assembly: GCF_964197995.2. Classification (NCBI taxonomy): domain Eukaryota; kingdom Metazoa; phylum Chordata; class Actinopteri; order Cypriniformes; family Leuciscidae; genus Scardinius; species Scardinius erythrophthalmus. Next base: position 35,611,664 of record NC_138237.1, on the reverse strand, counting down.
AGGCAACCGTGTTAAACCGTGTTACCGCCAGGATCCGTGATAAAAGGATGCACTTGAACAGATTGCAAAGAGAACAGACAAAGGCCAACAAGAAAGTATGTTCTGTGTGAGATGAATAACAGTAGTCTGTGTTCATCATTTAAAGAGGGAAACGGGAACTATGACTGCTGATATAAAACCATTTTTAAAAAGAAGTGTTTCCCCATGTGAGAGTTTCAGCTTGTAAGGGCAGGCAAAGACGGCAATCATGCAATTCTTGACCTAACCTCATGCGAATATAATTACAACTAAATGCCCCTTATTTCACACCATTAAGAACCCTCATGTTAAATGATTTTTAAATGATTTTTTCCCCCCTTTCTTCAATAACTATTTGGATACCAGCCTGCTGAAAATTTCTTCCTTTACTTTAAAACTAACGTCTCATCATAAAACTATTATCCTGCGCACCTCGTGAGAAATGGAAGTAGTAAAACTGAAATGTGTGCATGACAACACAAATTGCTGAGGAGCTTAACAAAAGCAACACATCTAATGATACGTCGTAATCATCTGTCTTTAATAAAGTTGGAAATGCATACACAGATGAAGTTCACAGCGCTGACTGTGCCACTCTGAGATGATAAACACCAGATCATGAGCGACATGCATGTACACTAGGGGTGCGACCAAATCTCGATAAGGCGATGTATCGTTGTCCTTCTCCGTGGGAAACAAGAATAGACATGCTGGTGCCAAATATCGATATTATCATTAATAAAACAAGGCGCTCTAAATAGATTTCCTGCTCCCAGCGTCAGTTCTTCATGGCTCCTCGAGGCGGCGCTCAACACGTGGAAGAGGGAAACATGATCAAGTTAACTAGCCTAAGACAAAGAGGGTTTAAACAGGATTGCGGACAGAAGTGCGAGTAAAATAATAGACGCCGCAGCCACGTTTGAGTCTAAAGTCTGGACCCACTTCTGTTTTTATACCACTGATGGGACAAACATGTTGTAAATAGATGCTCCCATGTGTATCTGAGCAAGCGATCTGTGAAAAGCGTCAAAAATGCATATTGTTTTGGAAGAGTTGATCTTTGTAGCCAATCACAGACATTAGTGTTGAGCGCGTGAACACAATGGCCAATCAGAGGCGTTTAAGAATAAACGCTAGAGGGAAATGCTGGTATCGTCACATTTTTAAAAAGTTAAAATACCCAAGTCGGTACCTTTGACAACACTAATAAATAGGGCTGGGCAAAAAAAAAAAAAAAAAAGATTTTTCGATTAATCGTTTTGTAAAATGTGGTCGATTCAAAATTAATTCTCAAACGCCACAAATCGATTTTTTTCCATATTTATTTATCTATTACCCAAAAGCCAGTATTACTTTCCCTCCACTGTTCACAGGCTTGCAAACTCCATTTTATAGTTAATGCTGTGAGATTTTATGTTTGTTTTATCTTAATCATAAAATAACCTCAACTAGTGCTGCACGATTAATCATATCGCAATCGCGATGTCAAGCCTAGGCAATTATATGACGCAAAATGCTGTGATTTTTTTATGAAATAGGAAGGGCACAGGTAAATATGATTCTGTTTTAATGTACCTAAAAATAAAGAGTTATATACAGGTCTTAATTTCTTAACCACTTGTAAACTTGTTCACTTTTCTTTTTTCTTTTTTTTATAAATATAGGATTTGAATTAAATATAAATTCATTGAGTTGAATTGAAATCGAATTTAGAATCGATATCGAATTGAATTGGGACATCTGAATCGATACCCAGCCCTACTAATAAACCAGGTTTATTTTAAGGAAGCTGGTAAACACTCAGATTTTCCCAGGTTTAGATAAATGAGGTTGGTAAATTTTGAAATATATGCAGGTTTACATAAAACAAGTTGAGATAAGCAGTTAAATGTGTCAGTTTACACACAAAGAAAAGTTTAAGCTTTTAAAAAGAACAAGTATAAAATGTTTAATTTACTTAATGTTTCATTTAATTTACAGACTGAAACTTTTTGTGCTGTTTTCTATCAGTTTGGACTTTAAAGAAGAGAGAAATCCTGCACTTAACCTTTTCATGGGCATTTTGTTTTCATAGTTACACAGATATTGTGATTTATCATTATAGGATTGTCTAGCAATATATTGATTATCGCAGAATTGCTGTCTCGTGATGTTATCGGTATCGTGAGCCATGTATCGTGTATCGTGAGGTACCCTGTGATTCCCACAGTGCCTTGCTTTGAAACACACAGGCTATACACTATTTAAAAATCTGCATAATACATTTTCAATAAACATCTTTAAATATTAGTTTTCTCTTCAAACAGTGTATAAGAATGACAGATTAGCGTCGTGAATTTTGCCTCGGGGTCCTCATCATCCTGTCGGGGGTTATTTTGAGAGAACATTATCCTTTACTTATAATAGGCTTACCATAGGGAATCAGGCCAAGACAAAAACACGTTTTGAAAGAATAATTGATGATGTGTTGACATTTAGAGTGTTAATTTTGAACAAAAGCAAAAAAAAGTTACTTAGTGTACCTTTAACGTCGCAATGAAACACTTTCCTTCCCTAAACGGCTTGCCAAACCAAAACAATAACAAAAAAAAGTAGAGCTTGTCAAAGTGTTTGTTCACCCAACAATGAAAATTCTGTCATTAATTTCTCACCCTCATGTCGTTCCAAACCTGTAAGACTTTCCTTCATCTTCAGAACACAAATGAAGATATTTTTGATCAAATCTGAGAGATTTCTGTCCCTCCATTGACAGTCTACGCAACTACCACTTTGACGCTTCAAAAAGTGCATTTGTAAAACTAATCCATATGAATTTAGCGGCTTTAGTGGAGACACGATCACTTTTGTATGATAAACAGATTTAATTTAGTCTTTTATTCAGATATAAACATTGATCAGCGAACATAAACCGAACCTGCTTGACGTGCGAGAACAAACCTCTGACTGAAGCTCAAACCTGCTGCGTAACGAGAATGAACCTCACTGGTTTTAGCATGTTAAGCAAACACTTTTACTCATGACATGCTAGCTGGCAACAAAGGATTCCATTCATTATGCTAAGCTAAGCTAAGCTAGCGGTGGCGCTTCCAAACTAAAACAATGCATGCACTGAGACAAAAATGCATTTGCCCACCTATCTAAATGTAGGAAAGACGGTGAATAAGCCCTATTTAAAAAAACGGTGGAGTGTTGCTTTAATTCATGAACTTTTTGATGCGTCAAAGTGGTAGTTGCGTAGCTGTCAATGGAGGGACAGAAAGCTCTCAGTATTCATCAAAATGATCTTCATTTGTGTTACGAAGATAAACAAAAGTCTAAGGTGTTTGGAACAAGTAATTATTGACTCAATTTTTATTTTTGGGTGAACTAACCTTTTAATTTTGTCCATCAGTAATTGGCTGAATCATTGTTGTTAGCCATTACAGTGATGAGATGATTGACAGGTTGCCACACCCTCGCGCTAGTAAACATGTCATCAGTCGTTCAAAGGGAGATGGAGTTACTTTGATTAAACATTACAAGGGCACATTAATAAAAACGTACACGAATAATTAATATTAAATACTGCAACATTTCATAAATAAATGCATTTTTAATTTTGATTAACGTCACATGACTTAAATTACCAGGACAATTATTTTTTAAGACAACCATTCATTTTTTTAATTCATTTTATTTGTTTCATGCGTTCTTGAATTAAAATGGCTGGCCGCTGCATGCAATTAAAAACTTGATACCAAAGTACTGCAAACATGTATTAAACAAATAACTCATATCACACAGCATACAGAATCGAGCTCTAAGACCAGATTTGCTAATTATAAATGCAAGTTTACAGTCACGATGAGTGGATAGCACTGATGCTAACTTCTTGACAACCAATGGGTCCAAACTTGCCTCAAAAACACACACTTTCATTGACCAAACAGATTTTCCGAGCATTGCAACACACTGCATTTTGGCATGTCGCAGTGACGGGGGAAAACGTGCGTAAATCCCGGAGCACATGTTGGACTGAGCCGGCTAGCGGATGACTGGGTGACAAACACGTGCTAACACAAAGCGGTGCGCAACACGACACATAACTCACATTTTCATTGTTCCCTTCGGCCCCAGGTTACTCTTCAGCACGTCCTGGAGCCCCCGGGCCGCACTGATGTTCACGGCCAGGGCCGCGTGAGCCCGGGCCACCTCTGCTTTCGGGTTTAGTGCTTTAACCGCGGACATTCTGCTGGAAACCTGAACACAGAGTCACGGGGATAACGGAAGAGACGCGGCCGAGGTTCAGGCGTCTAGAAGCTTCCACTCCCTCTTCTTCTTCTTCTTCTTCGGTGGGGTTTGGCGGAGGTTGGCATCAGGAGTGTTGCGGTATCGCCCCCTACTGTCCTGCACTCCACTTACAAACTCGCTTAATGTCCAGTCCAGACTTTTCGAGAACATTCAGTACATCTTTATGGAAGCTTGTTTCCGCCACTGAATAATAAATAAATAAATAATAATTGCGACTTTTTATCTCACAAATCTGCCTTTTTTCTCACAATTGCGAGATATGAAGTCGCAATTGGGAGATATAAAGTCAGAATTGCATGACATAAAGTGGCAATTGCGTGTTATAAAGTCAGAATTGTGAGATATAAACTATTCTGAGGTAAAAAAAAAAAAAGTCCGTCTTTTTTATATCTCACAATTCTGAGAAAATATGTAAGAATTGCGAGATATAAAATCGCAATTATGTGTTATAAAGTCAGAATTGCGTGATATAAAGTCGCAATTGCGAGAAAAAAAAATCAGAATTCTGACTTTATATCTCGCAGTTCTGAGATGTAAACTCGCAATTGTGAGATAAAAAGTCGCAATTATCTTTTAAAATGTTTTATTCTGTGGCGGAAACAACAGAACAGAAAGAACAGAAGAACATTTAAATATGTCTAAGGGGAAAAATAATAATAATGTGGTGTACATCTGAAACAGAAGACTTTATGCACATATTTGTGCTTTATTTACAGCTGTATAAATACAATATGTATGTATTTACTCAATATAACTAACTAACTCAAGCTAAGACAGTCTTGATCGTTCACACAGAATGAATGTGATTTGTTGAATACTTAAAGAACACTAGATGGCAGTAAAGCCACGTTTAATGTAATAGGGCAGAAGAAGAGCTTTGACTATTTCCAGAGACTATAAAGCGCTGCAGTGATCATGACATTTGTTTAGGCTAACCCAGAAGTTAGCTTCACTTCACAAAAAAAAACATTTTTTCTCAATGTCTTAAAATAACATACTGAGTCCTCTTAGTCCGAGACAGAGACAAGACCGAGTACAAATGCGGTCAAGGCCAAGACCTTCAAAACTGAACTCTCAAGAAGACCAAGACCAGTCTTGAGTACTTCAAAACTACTTCAGCTTCACCATCACTGAGCTTCCGACGACTCACATGTTCAACGATTAACCAAACAATGAGCTTTCACAGACTCTTGAATCAGATTCTTGATTCTGCTAAGATTGCCCCCAATACTACAAAAATATACTGTATATTTCCAATAACAATACACTCTAATATCAGGGCGATGGAACTGGGAGTGCTAAAATGCAAACTAGTTTTGATGTGCTCCATGATGCACTCCATTAAGCAGAGATGGTCCAGTTGCACATATGTAAATAAGAGATCTTGTGGTTGAAAGCAACAAAGTGCCATTTTTGTCGACATTATTTTTTCCAGCTGCAAAAAAAAGCAGAAAAAAATGAGATTTGTTTTTAAAATCAACGACGTAGGGAGGCACATTCAATATTTTAATATATATATATATATATATTTTTTCATATATATATATATATATGGTAAACAGATCCCAGCTGCCGTCTGATTTTTACAGAATATGTGAAATATATGATATATATATATTCCATATATATATATATATATATTTATTTATTTATATATATATTTTTATATATATACAAAATATGAACAAAATATGAAAATATGACATTTATGTATATATATTTATATATATATAATATATTTCTGCCATCTGATTTTTACAGAATATGTGAAAAGTCCTAAATAAGAGCATAACCATTCAGCCTTGTAAGCACCGTGATGACTTGTTAGACCTCCTACATGTAAATATGACATTTATTATGGTTTTGTGTGAGGATTGTTTGAAGTTCACTTAAAAAAAGTTGTTGTATTGTTTGAAGCCTAATAAATGTTTTAAAAAAATGTATAGCTTTCAATTACACTGTAATGTTGAAGGGCTATAATTAATGTTTAAGATTGGGGTAAAAAATAATTGTCATCGAGACATCAGTAGCTGTATTAGTGTCAGTGATACTGGCCTTCATTCAGAAAAAGATGCCATTAAACAAGTATCTTAAATATACTGTCTTTATTTTGTTTCTACATAAATTTAGAGATTAACTGAAATTATTACATTATAAAATATATATAAAAAAAATTAAATGCGATTAATCACAGAAAAAAATGTGTGATTAATCTACAGTAGTTATTGTTTTTAAATCAATTGACAGCACTAGTTTTTTTGTTACAACAGATAATATAGTATGGGAAACAGATGTAGGGAGGCACAGAGCCTATTCAAAGCATTTTAACAAATAAATATGCCATTAGCCTTGTAAGCACAGTGATGACTTGTTACGAACTGCTCCGAGACTTGGGTTGAAGATCCAAATTCGGCTTTATTGGGACAATCCAGAATATATAACAGGCAAAAGGTCAAGCAATCCAAGTGAACAACAGGGCAGAAAACACAGGCAAAAGGGTAATCCAGAAAACCAAGACACAAGAAACCAGGATAATGCTCAGAAATGCAGTGTAACAACAACATACAAGATTACAAGATTTATTTAATAATAATAGATTAATCAGAATATGGTTAACCGTAGGTTTCAGAAGAGCATTTTTGAAGCCCAAAGTGGGCGGAGCCGGCCGTCGCCATCTTGGCCGCGCGTCACTCCCGGATAACCGAAAATGGTCAAAGAGGCGCATTAGCTGAGGTGACGTGACGCTAACAGACAGCAGACAGACGGCTAGTAGTGACATCAGCCGCAATCCACCTGTCACTCAAGTGGCCACGCCCTTAATTATGCAGAACTTTAAGACTTAATATAATTTAAACCGATGAGTTATAAAAAAATTCACCTCCCTCACAGTTGTCATGAAGGGCAAAATTAGCTATATAGACCAAAACCACGTTTTGCACCAGGCTGTAAACATGTTTTTTCTGCTGTAAAGTTGGGCATTTTAACATGGGGGTTTATGGGATTGACTCTCTATTGCAGCCTGTCTCTAGTGGCCAGTGGATGAATTGCAGTTTAAGTCACTTCCGTGTTGGATTCAAGAGAGAGACCGGACGGTCGCCACCATCAGAAAACCACCATCACTAATCAGGTGGAACTGGAACAAAGAGCATAGAGAGGTTATGGTTGGCCTCTAGGGCTGTGTCAAAACAGGCAGAGAGTTCAGATTAACCTCTGTGGCCATAACAGGACAAACTGAGAGTTCACAGGTGACCTCCGTGGTCATGTCGAGGCAAAGCGAGCCACACGAGTCCTGAAAAGTGAAGCCAAGCGTTCCGATCGCCCCCTGGTGGCTGGTCCCAGTATAGGTCATAAACCCCGCCCTGTCCATGTAACGTAATGGACGTGAGACAAACTAAACAATCAAATTACACATCAAATACATTTTTTCCAAAGATGGTTTCTCATTTTAGCCATTTTTTTTTTATCACGCTGATATAAGTTCAAGAGTTCGTTCTTTAAATAAGTTTGGTTTTAGTTAGTACCTTGATACCATTTCACGCTCACTCGACTCAAGACTCAAGATGTCAGCGCCATATTGGCTCACTGGCGGCTTCGCTTACTAAAATGGAAGAGAGGGAAGGTGCGTCGTCCATCTTTGTTTTACAGTCTGTGTTCAGGACAGGAGAAAGTTCACGGACGACCTCCGCGGGCGACTCAGGACAGGTTAGGTATTCAGGAACGACCTCTGCAATCGTGACTGTCACAGATCTGCATACCCATCACCCTCACCACCGCCACTATACATGCACTCGCTTCACCCCAGCTCATCGTCCCATCTCGTTTACTCAAAGTGGATTTCTCTCCCTGTCTCCAGTGTCTCGTCCTTCCACAGTGTCTCCATTCCCACCTATAATAATAATCATAATAATAATTAGTTTCATTTATATAGCACTTTTCTGGGTACTCAAAGCGCTTTAGGGGAATCTCCTCAACCATCTCCAATGTGCAGCTCCACCTGGATGATGATGCGACGGCAGCCATATTGTGGCTGAACGCCCACCACACACCAGCTTACTGGTGTAGAGGAGACAGTGATGAAGCCAATCAGTGTATATTTATGGGGATGATTAGGAGGCCAATGATGGCCAATGGGCAAATGTGTCCAGGATGCCAGGGTTACACCCCTACTTTCTTTCCGAAGGACATCCTGGGATTTTTACTGACCACAGAGAGTCAGGACCTCGGTTTAACATCTCATCCAAAGGACGGTGCTCTTTGACAGTATAGTGTCTCCATCACTGATGTTAGGACCCACACAGACCACAGGGTGAGCGCCCCCTACTGGCCTCAACCTGGTTTTCCCATCTTTGGAGTCTCCCATCCTGGTACTGGCATATTCAACCCTGCTCAGCTTCAGTGGGAAACCAGTTTTTGAGACTCTGGACTGGGAAGCACTGAGAGCACTAGACTAGTGATCACCAGACCTGAAAGTGCTTGAATCCTTATTGGATCACTCCCTTCATGTTTGGGGGGAAAAAAGTTAGTTCAGGCATTCATGACCTCTAGTCTAGATTACTGTAATGCATTACATCCTCAATAAACAAGCTGCAGTTAGTCCATAATGCAGCTATACTAGAGTCCTTATCAGGAAAATTTATCATATAACCCATTTTTATCATCTATATATAATATCTAAGTCCACTAAAGGAAGGAGAGCGTTTCCTAAACTCTGGAATAGCCTTCCTGATAATGTTCGGACTCAGACTCGCTCTCCTAGTTTAAATCTAGATGAAAGACACATCTCTTTAGCCTAGCATTCATATAATACATATCTTAACCTCTTTGTACTCCAGTATGTCAGATGACGTGCACATGATTATCTTTTGAAACAGCACGCCGTCTGGATCCCGCCTCATATGAAGACTTCAGACGCAGACATGATGGAAAACTGCCAACTTTTCTATATAATCATTATGATCCCAACTTGTAATAACTGTTTCAATGAGACCATTGTTTCTGCCTAAATGAGAACATGATTTTAGCTAACTACATGATTTGTATTATCTTAGTTTTCTGGACAAATGGACATTACTTTGACACAGTCGCCTCTGATAACAGATTGTAATGTAGAAACATGTATTTTTCTGTAAAGCTGCTTTATTGTGCAAAGTGCTGTACAAATAAATGTGAATTTAATTTAATTATCGTGCAAAGACCTAATTATCATCAAAAGATCAAGGCAAGTTTGATTTCTCATGTCATGACCCCTTTAAATTGTCTTTAAAACGCAAAAAATCAGCCGAAGCCTTCCGGATAATGTCAGTTTCAAGTGTCTTTTTTTGGCAGATTGGGGCGATGAAGACATTTTACTTTAAAATGTCAAGAACTAAGAGCGATTTAACAACTGGACATCAGATAAAGCATTTGAAAAAAAGTAAATGCTATATGTTGGTTATCATGGTTATCAAGTTTATTTGAAGGTGTCCTTGTGAGAGTGTATTAATACATCTAAAGCTGCAGTCCGTAGATGTATAAGCGAGAACATCATGAATCCATTTTCCAAAACGTGTTTTTGTACACCTATAATAAGTGTTTATATCTGGACTATAAGTTACGGACTGCAGCTTTGACTAAGTAAAATTAATTTCCATTTAGTTTTAGTTTTAGAGTTTTAGTTTAATTTACTGTTGTTATTAACTACATGTCTAACAAGGACACTGTAAAATAAAGTGCCAGATGTACAAAGTACACTTTTGCCGATGACTGGCTATAATACAACTTAAAATTAATTTTAGTAAACCAGTTTCAGCAAAGCAGTTAAAGGTTATATGCACTTTAAAAGGATAATGGCCTGTAATTTTCACTTTGAATTGCATAAAACAAAATATTTTTTTCATATTAAAATGAAAAAAAAATATTATTATCAAAATACTTTAGCAATAAAGTTCATCAAACGTATTGTGCTGCAAAAACAGTAAAGAAATATTGCCTTTCTTTAATAACAGACGTATTTCCCATTATTCACAACATACTATTCATCGTACTAATATTGTTTCATGTCAAAATATAATACAGAGCAAGTAATATATATATATATATATATATATATATATATATACACATATATATACATATATACTTGCTCTATATTATATTTTGACATGAAACAATATTAGTATGTATATTATATATACAGTATAAATTTGACATTATACATACATTATACAGTATAGAAATTAAATAAAAAAAAAACATTGCTGGTAAACAATTAATGACCCTTATCGTGTTTAACCAAGCAAGTCTTCACTTACAAGTGTAGGAAAAAAATAAAAGTGCTAATTAAAATAAAATAAAATCACCATACAAAACTACAGCAATAGTTTTCTAATTTACTTCTACGCAATAGAGAAATGATGACAGAATCCACTGAACTAGTGCATTAAGATCTCTAATCTGAAAGCCAGAAGAGGACTGAGGAGTTGTGCATGATAAACGGCATCAGTACCTTCTGGTCCAGTGTTTGTGCAGGTCGAGGGTCAGAGCCGATGCCGAGAGCATCCAAGCTTAAGAACTGAACTCCGTGGGCTGAACATAAAGAAGACACCCTTGGAATTCAGTTCTCAAAGCCAAGAGCTCAGTTTAACATCCAGAAGAGCTGCCCAGGGGGGGTTATGTGACCTGAGCAAAAAACAAAATGAAAGTCAATAAATATTCATTCAAAAATCATTTATCACCAAAAATAAAAACAGGTCAATTAAAGTATTATTTAGTTAGTAAAAATGCGTCGCACAACTTTGGTTTTTTTTGGTAGCAAATTTTTTTTTGTCTTGGATTTCCTCGTTCCTCTTCATGTTTCCAGCAATTCTGTATTTGTCCAAGAGCATTTTCTCGAAAGCACTTCGAACTAATATTTGTCATGTTCGGTTAACTTCCTTGCAAGAATCAAATAAAAACAAGATATGAATTAAAGTAAGATTCCTGTGATCAAGGATGATTTAAATTAGATTTAAATTTAAATGTTAGAACTTCGCAACAAATTAATTTCACCTACTACAAACAAAAACAAAGTAAATATAACAATAAATATAACATACACCGTGCCTTTCATTATAGTTTGGGGTCGATAAGATTTTGCTTTTGAAAAAAAAAGTTTATTTGATTAAAAAAAGTGGCTGTCTTAAAGTTTTAAGTACAATCAACTTGGATGTTTAAGTCATTTCAACTTATATTATATGACTTAAAAATGAGTTTTGAAATTTTTGTGAGTTAAAGCAATGTAAAAACATATGTTGTCACTTATTGACTTATATTTGTTTCCAGTGCAGTAATATTGTGAAATAAAGTTAAAAAAATGAATTCTATTTGAATACATTTTAAAATGTAAAGATGAAGACCTCCAGTCTTCAGTGTCGTATGATCCTTCAGAATTTTTTTTATCAATGTTGAAAACACTTTTTATTATTTAAAAAATTATTTTGGGGGAAACCGAGGCACTTTTTTTCTTCCAGGATTTTTCAATGAATAGAAATCGTCCGTAAATGTCTTTACCGCCACTTTTGATCAACGAATGCATAAATAAAATGAATAATTTCTTCCACAAAAAGTCTTGCTTACCCTAAACTTTTGAACAGTAGTGCATTTAAACGCACTGAGAGATGCGCATATTGCTTCCAGAATTACGTGCATGTTGTGTTATGATGAATCTGAACTGCCCTCATAAACTCCACATTGATATTAGTGTTTATATTAAGTGTGGGAACGCTCTTAAACATGAAATGCAACGATTGCATTTTGCAACTTTTTTTTTTATCTTCAACTCCACTGACTTCTTCAACCCACGTGTCGTCTATCTGCGTTTTATCACTCACCTCCTCAAACCTACCTTCAGTTTTGGCCTCTTTTCTCCACAGGTCCACATCATGTGTTGTTACTGAGTCATTTCGGTACCAGTACCAATATTGAGGATGCTGAATCACGTCTCTCATGAACCTGCCGTGAGCGATAAGCTCTTCTGCCGCCTACTCGCTCAGTGCAGCATCCCTATATAAACCCATCGATTAGACCTGTCATTTGCATGGGCGTTTGTTCCACACTACACACACACAGTCATGGGAAAGTCCCTCTGCTATCCATTTTGCTCAAAGTGCAAAGATAGCCGTAATTGCACAACACACACGTATGGCCCATGATAATAGACCCACGTCACACCACCAACAGCGCACCGTTGCAATCATGTTTAATGGATAAAGGTTGATCGAATAACATTGTTTTTCCGTCGGTGTAGCCTGTTATTGCAGACGAGGCGACGTGCAAGCGACGCTGGTGTTGAGAAAACCCCAACCGCCAGAGCAGGAGGAAATGTTGGTTAAGTATTTAATGCACCATTTCCGCTCTGTAAAGTCCGTGGGTTGAGACGGGGAAATCCTAACCCTGTTCGGTTTGCCCATCAAGAGTGGTATATCTCGTCCTGTCTAACTGTCACATGGCTTTTATTAGACCAACGTTTTCACGTTCCTGATTCATACGAGAGCTGCTGTTGGTGGTTTTTTCTCGTCCCAGTTTCCAAGAGTACCAAAACAATGCAAAATATCAGACTCCTGTTTTGAATATCACTCTGGTTTTCATGACGAGACACCCTGCGTTCAGCTCTCTACACTGTCAACAGTAGTAACCTGTTCACTTAAAGTGTGATTTCTAGCTGATTTAACCCCAAAAATGTTCATTTGTGGGTAGGCCGTAGCAATGAATGTTTGTAGGTTGGTTCAGATGTGTTAAATAATATCATTTACATGTTACCGTTTTTAGGTCACCGCTTTGTAAACATTTCCACTGACCATTTAACATTACAGCAGCACAAATATGTCTGTAAAGGTCATAAACAATGTGGGAATGTCCTGTTATGACCTTTTATGAGTTGTTTTTATGATATCGGTCATCATGACTTTTGGCCATCTTGCGCCACTGAGTTTTCTCTCTCTCTCTCTCTCTCCTCACATGACAGAGGAAATGAGTCAGAATCTCACAGGCTACAGATGACCTGAAGTCACAGGCCACTCTCATGACGAGAAAACGGCGTATAAATAAACGCCGACCTTTAAAAGTGCAAACGTGTGAAAGACAGCATCAGCACTGGTGAGGAAGATTAATGGCACAGTTTAGAAGATATAAACGCCCTGTCAATGTTTACAGTGTTCTTGATCAAATGAGAATTATTTCCTCATATAACACAAGACAAGTGAAGACACATGGCCTTGGTTTCACAGACAGGGTTTAGATTAAGCCAGGATTTAGACATTTTATAAATGTGCCTTAGAAAAAACATTACATATATGACATATTTAAAGATATATCAGCTTTCAGTTAAAACAACTCAAACATGCATTTTAGTATGGGACTATCTTAAGCCTTGTCTGTGAAACTGGGCACAGATGTTAACTATAACCAAATAAGCATATATATATATATATATATGAAAAGTTCAGATGCAAAAGCCTCTAAGTGCCATCTGAAATTTTCTAGAATGATCATTTTTATCAAGCTCGTTTATTTAAGTTCAATAATTTCACTTAAATGACAATTAATAGGTAATTCTCATTGCCATTTAAGTCAAATTAGTGAATTTAAATATATTCTTGAACAAATGAGAATTATTTGCTCAAGCCTCTAAGCGCCATCTGAAATTTTCTTCTAGAATGATAATTTTTATCAAGCTTGTATATTTAAATTCAGTAATTTCACTTAAATGGCAATGAAAATTACCTATTATTGTCATTAAAGTGAAATTACTGAAATTAAATATACGAGCTTGATAAAAATGATCATTATAGAAAATTTCAGATGGCACTTAGAGGCTTTTGCATCTGAACTCTTCATATATATATATTTTTTTTTTTTGGGGGGGGGGGGGGGGGGGGTGAAAATGTCAGTGACTGGAATGAGTGGTCTATATTTATTTCGACGATATTTCCTCTTTAGTTATTGTAGTATTTTAAGAAATCTTTGAAATGTCACAATAAACAGAGCATTTCATGTATTTTTAATCTATTGTAACCTTTCAGGTCAAGGGACATTTCCTGGACAGGCATCAAGTCAAATCATGTTTCAGGTTCCTGGCACTGGTCATTGTGATTTTGTAAGAAAATCCCTTTTAATCTTGAACATAATATTTGTTTGGGAAATCAGTCTCCAAACAAAACCAGTTGGCTAAAGGGGAATTTCTCCCTGACCATTAACTAATAACTCACATACGATCTGACTTGAACACTCTATTAACCTTAGAAAAAATGTAAAATATTAATATCAAAAGTAAAGTAAAACTACAACTCTAATTTCTCTAACAGATTTAAATGTGTTTAATTGAATCATTTAATGTTTTTAATATTATTTTTTATTTTGTCATTTTATTTATATTAATTGAATCTAATTTTATTTAATTATTTAATACTACTCTGTTTTTCTTGTGCTTTCCATTTTTAAGGAGTTATACATACATATTGCAGGGAAAATGTTCATTATTTTGTGACTATGTTGATATTTTGGAATTGCATAATTTATGTTAGGTCATTTTTTTATTTATTCGATCATGTGGTGCAAGTAGGAGCTCTCAGAAAATTCCCAGCTCACAAGTTGTAATTACGAGCTCTACGAGAACTTGAACACTTTTTCCAAGTTGAAATCCTGTAATTACGATAATTACGACGTGGCGTGAACGGAGCCGTGCCGAAATACTCCTTTAAATAGGACGCTAACGGCCATTTGCAGTGCTGTCCGAAACCATAGTGGACGTTATTGAGTGCACTCATTCAATCCCACAATGCACCGCAATAACGAGTGTGCAACGGCTAGAGAATACCCATAATGCACTGTGAGAGTCGTGTCGAAATGGATTCATCCATCCATCTTCCAAACTGCGTAATATCATGCAGGTATAAATTCCTCCTGAATTGTTTAAATAAGATTTATACATAGTTTCCATGACAGAGTTCAAGATACATTTTTTCATTACTACTGGAGCTGCTAGTTTGCTAAGTTTCAAATTATTATTAAACACCAAACACAAACTATGCACAGCGGTGGAAAATTATAAGTGATAGGAGTTTTAAATAGCGTTTGTTTTACAGTGGATGCCATTGAAAACACTGTAAGTCTATTCTTCACAGCCTCGCTTTCATGCCTGTCATGGCGCTGCTCTGAATAAGGTCTATTGACCCTTTCACAGACTGTGACCTGTTAACGGTCATCATCATCGTAAATCCTGCAAAGTTTTCTATATATATATATATATATATATATATATATATATATATATATATATATATATATATATACATAGGCGTAATTTGCGGGTGGGACGGGTGGGACATGTCCCCACCACTTTTTGCTAAGGTCGATATTTTCCCCACCACTTTTGAAACATCTCGCAGCACGAATGTACCAATACAAATAAATAAAACATCTCCAGTTAACTATCAGAGCATTCATTTAGTTCGTTTGTAAGAGGCGATCTACCGCTGAAATGTGTTGTTTTTGAAATCAAGTGGTCAAAGACAGTGCTCGTTGCCGCTGCGATCAGTGGCGCGGATACTGTGTTCTCTTGTGGCTCGCGCACAGTCTTCACTCGGACGCGCGCTTCAATCCGTTGTGGAGATCTCTATTCGTTCCGGTGAAATTACCAAACAAAATGCATACAAACGTATGCTTGCCTGATATACAACCACTGATAAACATAATCGGTTTTAATGAGAAGAGAAAAAAAAAACCTATACGAGTGTGGAT
Source organism: Scardinius erythrophthalmus (assembly GCF_964197995.2). Lineage (NCBI taxonomy): Eukaryota > Metazoa > Chordata > Actinopteri > Cypriniformes > Leuciscidae > Scardinius > Scardinius erythrophthalmus. The sequence continues at coordinate 35,595,602 of NC_138237.1, read as the reverse complement.
TAGAACCCACAACCTCTGACACGCTTGGCAAAAATTCTACCACTGGACCATTTCAATATACACATTTATATTATGGATTTACTCACACCAACATATCAAACCTCATTAAACGACAAATTAAACCCATGCACTATTTCAATCGATTGCTGGACATCGTAATGTTATTGTACATACATCGATTTATGATTCAGCATTCATAACCCCCCCCCCCCCCCGTTAAAAAAAAAATAAACCGTCCCACCCACTTTTTAAAACAAAGTTACGCCACTGTATATATGTCAAGTTGTGATCTATTTTTTGTGCAATTCCCCACTTGAAAAGGACAGTCCCTCCACATGAAGATTTTAACTGGATTTCACTCAATAAACAGCCATGGAATCAGTTGTTTGTCTTTTATTTACCATGCTTTGGTTGGCACTAAACAGGTGAAAAACCGGCTGTCCTTCACTGTTTTGTGGAGGGCTTGGTTTTGCACAGTCACCTTGATTACAAAGAAAGTTTCCTTGGTCTAATGGTGCTACAAATGCTCCTTTCACTGTGTTTTAAAGAAAGTAACAGAGCCAGGTCCTGGCACACTCAGATTGCCTCAGATTTGTCCCACCTGGTTCTCCACTGATTGAAGGAGGAGGAGTTTCACCACTGAGGAGCTCCCAGGCAGTTTGTCAGCACACCTCCCACTCGATCTTCCCACGGGAACCGATGGAAAGATCGTAAATCAGCACCTGCTTACTGCCGGTCAGTTCCGAGTTTGGTCCTCAACTGGTAGCAAGACAACCAGGCGTCGAACATCTCTGTGCAGGACTGTGGTTTGGGTAGCGTCTTTCAGGACTTTGGCCGATTGCCGGTTTAGTGCGGGTTTTGTGACAGGAAGGCAGGAGCTTTGGACCACTTTGACGTTCACGTCTCGAACAATGCCCTTAGCATCTGGATTGACGCTCACCACCCGTCCTAGCTTAAACTGGCCCCTCACTGCATTTTGGTCGCACAACCAGACAATATCTCCGATAGCAACGTTGCGATGCAAAGTGTGCCATTTACTTCTCAGAAATAAGTTTGGGCCGGCAAGCTGGCTCCAAAACCTCCAGAACTTGTTGACCTGGTTCTGCATCTCTCTGAGTCTCCTGTAAGGGTAGTTCGCAAAGTCAAATGTTCTGATCTCACCGCTTGGAGAGGCTCGGCCCAGGAGAAGTGTGTTGGGTGACAAATACTGCACGCTTTCCTCATGGCTCTGCACCCTGGCATCTATTGGGCATTCGTTGGCAAGGTTTGCAGCAAGTTGTAGTGTTGTCTGAAACTCGCTGTAGCTGAGGCCAGTGTTGTTGCCCAGGCTCTGCAGTGCTTTCTTGAGAATGCGGACAGCGGCTTCAGCAGCCCCATTGCGGTGAGGTGAGTCAGCAGGGTGAATTGTCCACTCCCATTTGGTACCTTTTTGAGCCGACATCTCTTCTATTGAAGTTCTATTCTGAGAATCCAGGAACTGGTACAGCTCTCTTAGGACAGGTTTGGCGCCGATGAAGTTTGTCCCCGGGTCGGACCAGATCTTTCTTGGGTGCCCTCTAATTGCAGTAAAGCGTTGGTAAGCCATCAAGAAGCTCTCTGTCGACATTGTGTTGACCAGGTCTGCATGAATTGCCCTGCTGGCCATACAGCTGAAGACGACACCCCACACTTTCATTGAGACCCGTTTCTTGATGTCATCTTTGACAAGGTACGGTCCGAAGAGGTCGACTGTAGTGAACTCGAACGGGGCTGCAGGTGTGGCTCTTTCAGAAGGTAGGTCAGCCATTACCTGTTTGCACCTTCTTGCTCTGGACTTTTTGCAGAAAAGGCAGTTCTCCACTACTTTTTGGGCAATTTTTCTCCCTTGGATGACCCAGGCTTTCCTCCTCATTTTCAGCAGGGTTGCAGCCACACCTTCATGACCCTCATCGTGCGCCTCCCGTGCCAATAAAGTAGAGACCCATGCATTGAAAGGCAGAAGGGGAACTGCAGCGCCATCCTCCCTGAAGCCATGGATTCTCCCACCGCAGACTAGTAACCCAGATTCTGGCTCTCTGTACACAACCAAGCGGTCCATAGTGGTAACTGGGAACGTCACCCCCTCTTGAGCAGCAAGATAGATGTCTCTTATTGCCTCTTGACGTTCTGTAGCGGTGATAACTCCTTTTGTGGGAATTGCCTCCCACTTTGGGGTCTCGATGGACTTTATTGTAGATGTAAACTTTTTGGCGGCTCTCCAGATAAAAGCAACAGTCTTGATTAGACACTTTAGGCTACTAAAGCGCCTCTCATCCACCAAGTTTAGGACAGCTGCACCAGCAGGAAGTCGTCCCACAAGACTTGGCAGACTTCTTTTCGCTTGGGCTCTGGTGAGTGCTGCCACGAATGACTTCTTTTGCATATTGTTAATGCTTTCTCGAGCTGTCACAGACACATCTTTTGATGACATAATTGGCCACTCGCTCTCTGGAAGATGTAGAAACTCTGGCCCTTGCTGCCACTCTGAATGGGCATCAAGTTCCTTTGGCCCAGCTCCACGAGTGATAATGTCAGCTATGTTGAGTGGTCCAGGGATCCACCACCAGTCCTGTAGCCGTGTGCTCTCTTGGATCTCTCCAATTCTATTAGCGAAGAAAGTTTGAAATCCATAGCTTTCACGCTGGATAGCTCCAAGAACAGTCTGACTGTCTAACAAATGGTACCACCTTTTTATCTGGATCTGGGTATGCTGTTCAAAGTACTTTTTCAGGCGGCTTGCAAAGACTGCACCGCAAAGTTCTGCTTTGACCGCATCCCCCTTCTGGTCTAGAGGTGTCAGCTTTGCTTTTGACTCCACTAGTCGAATTGTTAATTGTTTGTTGCAGTTCCACCGCAGGTAGAGGACAGCACCATAGGAGCTTTCACTGCCATCTGAAAAAGTGACAGCGACTGGTTCAATTGTTGCCGTTGGTGGAGTAAGGGCTCTTGGGAACCTTACTTTGCTTAGCTGGACGTACTCCTCAAAAATTCCAATTGCATCTTTGCGGAGCTCATCCGACAGAGGAAGGTCCCATGTGTCCTTGACCATGCTGCACTTTGGTTTTGCCTCTTGGAATGCCTTTCGGACCAAGATAGCCCCTTTTTGCTTTGATGGTGTTGTCAGGCCAACTGGATCGTATAAACCAGCAACTTGACTCAGCAGTTCACGTCTTGTCAGCGGGTCTGGTGTCTGTGCTCGTACTTCTTCTAGCAGCAAGTCTTGCCCAAGTCTCATCTTTTTCTTCCGCCTGGAGAAGTTGACCCTTACCATGACATGCAACATGTCTTCATCCACAATGTAGCCGAGACCGAGCGCCTTGTTGTCTTCCTCCTTAAGCTGGTTCGGCAGGACAACAATATTTGGTGATGCCTTTTCTCTTTCTCCTTTACCTTGGCCTGAGAAGACCCAAGGCTTCAGTGCAAACCCTCCTGCTTTTAGAATCAGCTCCACATTTTTTGTGATGACTTCAAGTCTTTCACGGCAGTTGTGGGATGTCAAGATGTCATCGACGTAGCTGTGCTCATGTAATACTTGGCATTCATCTGTGAGGTGGCTGAATTGAGGCAGGTTAGCCGTCTCCCTCATGGCAAGTTGTGCTATGCAACCTGCTGGCTTGTCCCCGATATTCACTCTGGTTATGGCGTATTGTTCTAGTTCGTCGCCCTCTGAATCACGCCACAAGAACCGGTGTAGATGGACTTCCCTCTCCTCGAGCCACACAGAATTGTACATTTTTCTAATGTCTCCTAGAGCGGCAAAGGAGCCTTGGCGGAACTTGAGGAGGACAGCTCGAATCGGGTTGAGAACGTCAGGGCCTTTCATCAGAAGGTCATTGAGACTTTGGCCTTTGTACTTCTGACTGCTGTTCCAGACAAGTCTTACTGGAGTTGTAACAGAGTGGGGGTTGGGTGCGATAAGATGACTAATATACCAGACAGGTCCATTCCAGTTGGTTAGATCCTCTTTGGTCAGTTTTTTTGCAGCCCGACGGTCAACCATTTCGTGGACTTGAGCGCTATAGGCTTTTTTCCACTGTGGTTCTTTGGCGAGCTGTTTCTCTGTTCTAAGGAAGGTTGCTTCCACTGCTTTTCTGTTGTTTGGCAATGTAGATGGGTCCATGAACCATGGATATCTTGCATGCCAGTGTGGACTATCACTGTGGTCATCAGCACCAACATAAGTCAGGCCACCCTTTACAACTTCCAGCTCCCTTTCTTCAGCCAGAGTCATTTCTTTGCCACCAGGTTGACAACTGCCGCAGCGACAACCTCCACATTTTGGGGTGCAGGGGGCGCCAATGCTATCCCATCTCCACCACTCAATAAAATCCCGAGTGGTAACAGCAGAACAAGAAGACTTGATGGTAGGTTTGGCGCAGATATGTTCTTCATACATCAATGCTGCTGTTCTCATGGACCTGGCGAAGTGCGCTCTGGACTGGTGTGCTGTAACTGTAGCCTCTTCAAACAGACCAGGGTGTGTCCCTGCAATTGTCTTACCCAATGGCCCATCCCATAGTACAAGGTCCCCAACGGTGCGTATTTTCTGTGGGACCAGTTGCCCTTCCTTATGGCTTATCAAAAGCTGTATCTGTCTTGGTCTCACCAGTTCATTTTGGGGGACATCTGGAAAGAACTTTTGGAGTCTTTTGGCCGTCACATGTTTGTGGATCCTTGCAATGCTGTCCAAACCATAACAGAGGAGTTGGTGGGATCTGAAGTTGCCTTGCTCTGTGCGGACCCGGATCTTTAGGAGGTACCGTTTTGTGGTAACTTGAACTTTCATTCCTCCCACACCGTGGACAACAAGGGTTATGGCTTCACTTCTAAGGTTCAAACGATCAGCTGCATCATGAGTTATATAGTTTGTATCCGATGCCAGGTCGATCAAAGTCCCAACTTTTTGTCCTGCATTGGCCGTGACCTCTAAGAGCATCATGATGACTGGCCACTCCACTATTCCATTCTCTGCTAGAAGGCTGGGTTGGTTGGACACAAGAGAGGTTCTCGCTATAGTGTTGCAAAAGGCATTGCGACACTTCTCTGCAAGTTCAGGTGAAAGACTTTTAATGAACTCTTCTTGGGCTTGGGTGTAACGCTCTCTTGTGTCACCTCCCACTTTGCTGTTATTGTTGGACCTCTGGACGACATTCCCTTTGAACGTATCAGCTCTCGGGCAAAGGTAATAGTGGTGTTCTGCAGCACGCTGTTCTATGCAGTCTGGCCTTCTGCACAGAAACTCTGATTTACAGTAGTCACCTTCATTGTGAATCTCCAGGCATTTTTTGCAGGCCCCCAGCTTCCTGACAGCATCTCTTTTCTCTGACAGCTTAAGCGTGCGAAACTTTTGGCAGAAATATAGCCTTTTCTTATGCTTGCCATCTCCGCAGACCACACATCCTTGAGTCTGGTTGCTTAATTGGGTGGAGGTTCTGGTTCGAGCTTGACGAGGTTCAGATTTTGGTTTTGGTTCCTCTTCTCTCAGTTGGTCCAGCTTCTCATAGATGGCTTCTTGACCTTGAAGAAACTTGAGGAGGTAGTCAAATCGCTTATCTTCTTCAGCTTCATCACCTTTGCCAGCTACATGAAGAAGCCATTCCTTCTTCAGGCCATCAGGAAGTTTACTCTCTATTGTTTTTGTTACAAGAGGGTTCTTTATAGCACCGGTCTTGCCAAGCTCGTTCAGATCAACCAGGGCTTTTTCTACAGATTGAATGAGTTCAACAATCCTCCTGGGCTGGTTACCTTTAACTGCTTGGAGTCTTTGGAGCTCTTCTACTATCTCAAGGGCTATAGTTGTCTTATTTCCAAAGCGGTTCTCCAAGACCCGGAAAACCTCCTCAGCAGTTGTGTAAGTTGTAAGGCGGAGGTCTCGTATTGTCTTCTCATCCACACTGTCGAGAAGTTGGAACTTTTTAACCTCTTTGGATCCAGTAGGTTCTCCCTGCATCTGGAGTGCTTCCCAATCTTTTTTCCACCGGTGAAACTCTCGGCGGATGCCAGAAAACTTTGGGAGGGCAGCTGGCTTTAATTTAATCGTTGGTGTGGCCACACAACTGGTTGAAGTAGTACTCAATCTGCTGGTTCCTTCTCTGACATGTGCCCCTGTAAAGTCTGCTTGTCTTATTGTGAGTTTTGGCAGGATGGTTTCAAGGCCTTTGATACGACTCTGGAACTGTTGTTGCTCTGCTGGGGGGGCCCAGCACTTCCAATGTTTATGCACCTCCTTCGCAGCCTTCACAAGTTTCTCTAGTTGTCCAATCATGAAGAGATATGCATCTGGGTTTTTACTTGGGTCCACAGTTCCCACGTTTTCTGCTTGCGACTCTGCTGTTGTAATTGCTTGTGTCAGTTCATATTCCCCGAAATTGGCCCACAATGTCTTTTGTATGAGGTCCTTTAGCTCTTGCAGTTTTCTCTCACACTCATTGGCTGTTTTGACCAAGTCAGACTTTTGCTGCTCGCTCAACTCCTCTGCATCAGAGTTTTCTTCAATACATTGCCCCTCTACATCATCATTGGCTTCAAGGACTTTGCCAGCTTCTGCAGTGAGCTTCTTAAAAATGTCTCTGAGCTCCTCTTCTGACATCATTGTATGCATTCGTAGCACATTATTGGCCAGACGGGAAAACTGACGCTTCGCTGATGTCCTTGCGGTCTTTAGCTGCTCCAGCAGTAATGAATCAGCCATTTCAATCACAACAGCAGGGCAGGAACAGTCTTTATTTGTCTCTATGAACACGTGTGGTCACTTTTCTGGTCCTTCTCCAGTCTTCAGTGACGGTTTTTCACTGTCAAGTTGTGATCTATTTTTTGTGCAATTCCCCACTTGAAAAGGACAGTCCCTCCACATGAAGATTTTAACTGGATTTCACTCAATAAACAGCCATGGAATCAGTTGTTTGTCTTTTATTTACCATGCTTTGGTTGGCACTAAACAGGTGAAAAACCGGCTGTCCTTCACTGTTTTGTGGAGGGCTTGGTTTTGCACAGTCACCTTGATTACAAAGAAAGTTTCCTTGGTCTAATGGTGCTACAAATGCTCCTTTCACTGTGTTTTAAAGAAAGTAACAGAGCCAGGTCCTGGCACACTCAGATTGCCTCAGATTTGTCCCACCTGGTTCTCCACTGATTGAAGGAGGAGGAGTTTCACCACTGAGGAGCTCCCAGGCAGTTTGTCAGCACAATATATATATATATATATATATATATATATATATATATATATATATATATATATATATATATATGAAGAGTGCCATCTAGAATGATCATTTTTATAAAGCTTGTATATTTAAGTTAAGTAATTTCACTTAAATGACAATTAATAGGTAATTTGCATTGCCATTTAAGTGAAATTATTGAACTTAAATATAATACATATGTATATATGTATATATATATATATATATATATATATATATATATATATATATATATATATATATATATATATATATATATATATATACACACACTTTTTTTCTAGAATAACACTACACTTTTTATTATATAACCTTTACTTTAAATTAAAAAAAAAAAACTAATTAACGCTGCTGTTTCGAATACAGTGGCTATAAGGTCAACATGACATCTTTCTCTCTTCCGACTGCCGTTATCAATCTCTATATTATTATTTTTTTCTCTCTTTTTGAAAGTTGTGAAACACTATTGTGATGTTTTTCTTTTGCTATTTGAGAAAATGGGAACACAAACTATAACGACTTCCGCTTCTGAGAAACCTGGAAATGTAACATAATTTACCTGACAGATATCACCTGAGTCCTGACCGAGAAATCACACCTGTGAGAGCTCTCTTTACTGTAAATGGCAATTAAAAGTAATTTAGCGATATTTTAGGCAGAAACACTTTCTGTCTGTCAATCATACCTTAAAATGTCTTTGAAAGGCGGTGTTTTAAATATATGCCGTATGATTGAGGGGACTGGACGGTCTAAAACAGTCGCTGAAATCGCTTATGGCACCTTTTAACTTCCAACAAAAACAAATCTAACCAATAGGGATGTCCCGCGTGACGTCACGCCATTTGGAGCAGCCATTTTGACGGTATAGAAAATCCTTAACCGCTGGTCATAATACAGGTCGTCGTGAAATATTCACCAGAGAATGTCTATTATGGCTCTATATTCACCTATTTTTCTATCATGCCCGAGCGATGCTGTGATACCGATAGCCTGCTAAGCTTGTGTATGCTTTTAATGAAGCTCCAGTGTAGCGTGATGGGAAGTGAATAAGGTAACTTAGCTGTAAATGTCACCGAACTCAATGTCAGGAAGTTTTTCTACACATTTAATGTCTGTAAAAATAACTTGTGGTGCTTCATAAGGATCTATGATTACTAATTCCTTTATCTTCCTCTTGTATATTTCTTTTTGTGATGACATGACGTGAAGAGTTGCCCAGCTGACGGCCGCTGTGCTAATAATAGATAATGGTCAGTGTTCGTCTAAACCAGTGACCGTGACGCTGAAGTGTGTGAGAGAACAAATGAAAAACATCAGTGTGAACCACGAACATTTATTTATTTGAACTAAATATTTAAATTTCAATCATTCTGTGTCATTTTTCAATGTCAATCTTTTCATTATTTACATGTTTATGCCCAAAATGCTATAATATTCAAAGTAGTTGACTGTCATTCTCCTCTACCCTGTGTACATTATTGATTAAATAGCCTAACGTTAGCCTATTTAACATCGTTACTAGGCACGAGCGCGAGCATTCATTCAACTATTTTAAAAGACTGGAATAAACACCAGCAGCACACACAAGCAATCTTTATAGTCAATTTGATTAAAAAATGTAAACCCAACAGGTAAGAAATGTCAGAAAGAGAAGAAAAAAAAACTGTTAATGGGAAGACGAGCATATGACTGCTGCAGCTTAGTGGATAAATATATTTAGCCTATTTATTATTCAGAATGCACAGTTGGAAAGAAAATATATTTATAGGAACATTACAGCAGGCTCAAGATAATTAATACAGTGACCATTATATACTATTATATTATTTTAATCAATTCGCAGTCATAAAACATGTGATAATCCGCATTCTCATGTATGTAGGTGCGCTGAAGTATTCCGTCAAAATGGCTGACACGCGGCTAGAGGTCACGTGACTGGGAGATCCCTTAGCCCGTTTCATCTTTATGCTTCAAACCATCCCGGAAGAAAGAAGGTTTCTTCCTATTCCGATTGGTCAGACATTTATATCGCTCCGATTGGTCAGAAGAGAGTTTCTCTTGCTCTGATTGGCCAGAAGCGTGCGCATGAACGATCATGCGTTCTTGTTGCCGGTGGACAGTAGCAGACATTTATGCGAATAGCTTTTAAGCGACATTTATCAAAATCATCAGATATTTGCGTGTTAATTCCTTTTTTCCTTTCTATTACAATGATGAGAAGAAATGCATTAAGGCTCGTGCAACTGTTAGCTTGAATGCACGTGCATCCTCTGTTCATTGGAAGTAACGTTAGTCTCGGGTCATAAACAAACATGCACCCGTCTCTGCTTGTTCTTCTTTCTTTTGTGCATGTATTGGCGGATTCGGATTTTGCAAAGCAAGATGGCGCTCCGCCTTCTAAAATAGGTAGGCCAAAAAGTGAATGATATCACTAATAAAGGCTTTTCTGCTGCAGTCTGAACACTCGTGTCGTGTGTGTGTGTGTGTGTGTGTGTGTGTGTAGCTGTTGTTGGGGCCGGAATCGGAGGAACCGCCACAGCTCATTTCCTGAGGCAACATTTCGGGCCAGAAGTGAGAATTGATGTGTTTGAGAAAGGCTCAGTCGGTGGTCGACTGGCTACTGTGACCGTCAACCAGCAAGAGTACGAGTCCGGCGGATCCATCATCCATTCCCTCAACCTGCACATGCAAGACTTTGTCCAGCAACTGGGTTAGTTGTAGTCATGTTACTAACATGTTGAATTTAGTTATTTAGTGACTGAATTAGTCCTCCTCCTGAGAAAACACTTCTTCAGTTGCTCATACTTAGAGTAAGTGGTTTGTTTTTATTCATTCTGTTCTCAGCCCCACTTTATAGGCGTCTTTAACAACTATGCACTAACATTTAAATTAATAATTTGATGCAATGCAATTATTTTGTTCATACATGTTTTTACATTGTACTTATATTAAAAATAAAAATACCTGCATCTGTAATTTCACTGTTGACCCTTCCCTTACACCTTAACCCACCCTTAAACATGAAACCTAACATTACCCGTATCACACCTCAATCGCAGCACAAGTGTTTTGCAATACAATATGAACACAAAATAAATACACTGCAGTGAAACTTCTTGTGTCGTTCCAAACCTGTAAGACTTTCGTTCATCTTCGGAACACAAATGAAGATATTTTTAATAAAATCTGAGAGATTTCTGTCCCTCCATTGACAGCTACGCAACTACCACTTTGACGCTTCAAAAAGTTCATAAAGAAATCATAAAACATGAATTGAGTGGTTTAGTCCAAATTTTCTGAAGAGACTCGATCGCTTTATATGATGAACAGATTGAATTCAGGCTTTTATTCACATATTGATCAGCGAACATACATTAAAGCTCAACCGAACCTCTCGCTGAAGCTCAAACCTGCTGCGTAACACGAGAATGAACATCATTAGTTCTCGCACGTCAGGCGAACATGCTTGAGGTTCAGTTTACCACAACTGATGTGTGAGTTGATGAATGTTTAAATGTGAATAAAAGCCTAAATTCAATCTGTTCATCATAAAGTGATCAAGTCTCTTTAGGAAATTTGGACTAAACCACTCAATTCTTATGGATTAGTTTGGATTTAGTTACATTTTGAAGCGTCATAGTAGCTGTCAATGGAGGGACAGAAATCTCTCAGATTTAATTTAAAATGTCTTCATTTGTGTTCCTGAAGATGAACAAAAGTCATACGGGTTTGGAACGACACGAGGGTGAGAAATGAATGACAATTTTCATTTTTGGTTGAACTAATTCTTTAACTTTCTTTGCAAGTACAGTGAAAGACACATTATATAAAGCGTGAGGCTGTTCTCTTCAGTGCTCGTCTCATGTTACCCGTCCACAGGGCTGAAGTACCGTAAGAGCGTGGCTGGGAAAACAGCGGTGTTTAATGGAGAGGAGTTTATCCTGGAGGAGACGGACTGGTACCTGCTGGATCTGTTTCGCCTGTGGTGGCGCTACGGGATCAGCTTCATCCGCCTGCAGATGTGGGTGGAGGAGATCATGGAGAAGTTCATGAGGTGAGCGAAAGAGTAAGGACATTAGAACCGCTTACTGACCGTTTATAATCTTTAAATTTGCTCACGTTTATAATTAAGCACACAATTCACCCATTTACTCACCCACAAGTTGTTCCAAACCTGTATGAATTTCTCTCTTCTGCTGAACACAAAAGAAGATATTTTGAAGAATGTCGGTAACCATTTTAATGGTTAAATTACATTTCAGTAATCAAAAAACATAAGTAATTAAATCTAATTACTTGAAATCATGAAACGTATACAATTTAATAACAATTTATTAAAAGTTTAAGTTTAGGCCTTAAGAAATACGTTTTCTTTTATTAAATTCCGTTATAAATTCTGTGTTTTCTGTTTTAAGTTTTCTGGATTTCATTTTAATTGTTTTAAGTACATTTAATAATCAAAGTGCATGTCTAATTAATTAAATCCGTGAACTCATAATTCATAATGTTTAAAAAAAGAGGTCAAAGAACACTTTATTTTCTCATAATATACATTGCAGCAACATAACCGAAGTTATGCTAAAAGATATTGTCCAACTTACCGAAATCCGTTTCATGTCTCTCATGTAATCGTTCGATCAGTGTTTCAACCGCAGAAAGACGTCAGTAAAACAGCTTGTAAACAATGTCACGTAAAATCACATTTACCTCAGAAAAAAACATATTTAGTGACCATAATTCATTAGTCAGGTAGAAAAGTTAACTCTAGAGAGGAGCATTTTGATAAATATATGCACCACATTACATATTCATTATAATTTTTAATGTTCTTAATGAATGTTTGAATAAATCCGTGAAGTTTTTATGACAGCCACCATTTAAATGTTTATATTTTTAAAAAAACTAATTGGAGTAGACATATGATTATGTAATTGTAAAGTTTTTAACTTTAATATTATAAAAAAAAACATCCCTTAGTGTAATGTGTGTGTTTGTGTACAAATCAGTTAACAATTTTTATGGTTAAATTACATTTTAGTAATCAAAAAACATAATTAATTAAATTATAATTACTTGAAATCATGAAACTTATACAATTTAATAAGACTTTATTACAAGTTTAACACAAATTACATTTTTAGGCCTTATGAAATACGTTTTCTTTTCTCAAATTCCGTTTTATTTTTTATTTTTTACTAAATTCTGTGTTTTCTGGATTGCATTTTAATTACATTTTAACAATCAAAGTGCATGTCTAATTAATTAAATCCATGAACTCATAATTCATAATGTTTAAAAATATATATTTCAATATAGTTTTGTTTTGTTTTTTTGTTTTTTTTGAAATTCTGTGTTGTGTATTTTAATTTTTCTGGCAACAGCTTTCTCTGAGATCTTAGCAATAAAAGATAGATTTGAAATAGATCTAAAATAAGACGACAATTTTTTTTGGTCTTTTCAATATCTGTCTCACCATGGCATGTTTACACTGATCTGGAACAGAACCAGAGAGAAAGCGTTTGTTTACAATCGATAGGAAACATGTCCCAACACTATTAAATATCTGTTTAAAAAATTGTGCAAATGTATAATTAATTATGCAAATTTGTTACAAACCCACATCGGTTCATGCAGGAAGTAATGACTGACGACTCGTTTCAGGCAGTTCTTTCTTTTGGGACACAATAACTCTATTGTGCACTTTGTAGACCTTTTACAGTCACAAACAGCTTTATTACACACGGCATGAAAGATAATATTCGAAAAAGCATAAAAGGGACACTTAAAAAAAAAAAGCATTTTGATTATGTCCTCAATGGGTAATACTGAAAAAACGAAAAGAAAGAGGCACTTCTTGTCAAACCACTTCTTGTTGATGCATTCTCTGTTATCTGAGAAAAACACTACATACGCTGATTTAACTGTAGTGTTGGGGAACCTTAAAACCTGCAGTTCTGTTCAGCCGAGTGACGAGTTTTTGTGTTTGATTTTCATTTACCAAATGATCTGTCTCACCATTCCTGTCAGGATCTATAAATATCAGGCCCATGGCTACGCCTTCAGTTCAGTGGAAGAGCTGCTGCATTCTCTGGGCGGTTCGGGGTTCATCAACATGACCCGCCGCTCTCTCTCCGAGTCTCTGCTCGAACTGGGCGTCTCCCAGCGCTTCATTGATGAAGTCATCGCCCCCATCATGAGGGTCAACTACGGCCAGAACATCAGCATCCCTGCGTTTGTCGGTATGCACAGCCGGAAACTGTATTTCTACACTCTTATGAGAATTATACTCTACTTTTCACTTTCTTTTCATTCTTAAAGTGATTTAATATTAATCACATATTTGAAGCACAAAGTGTATGTATAGCTAGATATATAGAGTATATAATAAACCTCAAACATTAAAGGGCTACAAGATCTTCTTATTAAAAATCTAAAGGTGTCTTGTCATCATGTAAAATATTGTAAAGTTTTTGCACCAAAAACATAAGCATTAATTTAAAAATCTATCAAATATACACTACTATTCAAAAGTTTGGGTACAGTATTATTATTATTATTATTATTATTATTATTATTTGAAAATGTAACATTTGTGATGCATTAAATTGATCAAATGTGGCAGTAAAGACATTGTTACATTTCAAATGAACTAATATTAATATATTAAGCAACTGTTTTAACATTAACATGTTCATCTTTATCATCACAGGAATAAATTACATTTTAAAATGTACTCGAACACAAAACAGCCATTTTTAGCCCTTTGGGAACATAACTTTAAAATATATATATATATATATATATATATATATATATAATAAATATAATATAATATAAAAAAAATATATATATATATATTTTTTTTTACATTGTACATTTTTATATAATAGTTTAATTAATTTTGTGACCATGTACGTGAATTTTTAAATGTAAAAAAAAAAAGCTGATTTCTTGATGTTTTTTTTTTTTTTTTTTGCTTAGTTAAAGTGAATGGGTTTTGGACAGATTTCTAAAAGTTTATGTTATATGACATCAAACTGTTTTACATCAAAGTTTTCATTGGCACTTTTAATACCGGTAACACTTTATTTTAAGGTGCCATGGTTACGTTACTACTTGTACTTACTATTAGCCTGGATGCCAGCCGAACTTAGCCCCGCCCACAACATTTGAGGTCGGGAAGTTTGGTCTGGACCTGATCCGTTGCTCGAACCAGAGCTGTTCGGACCAATCAAATTGTCAGGGCGGGCTTGGGTTGAATTTGTTTACAACATTTGAAAAGAGGAACAGAGAACCGAGATCAAGGCATTTGTCGATCGGAAAGATGAATGAAGAACATGCGTCACTTACTCCGTTGCTCTGATTGGTTGAAGGTCTATCCAATTGAGTGCAGAGGCATTTTCTCTCCTGGTTCGGTTGAAACACGCCCCATAATCACAGCCCAATGGACCAGTATCAGACTCATACTCTGACTAGAATCTGAGTATGACGACGTCAGGCTAACTTACTATAGTAATAACAGCAAATGATGCATAGTTACAAGTAACTAACCCTAAACCAAACCTTAACTCAGCACTTATTTGAGCAAGTACAATGTAACCACATCACCTTAAAATAAAGTGTAACCTTAATATCTTATCAACAGTAGAAGAGAAAGTTGGTCATAAGATCACCTGTCCTGATGTCATAAGATCACCTGTCCTGATGTGTGTGTCTCTCTGTGACAGGTGCCGTGTCTCTCGCCGGTGCACAGGCCAATCTCTGGGCCGTGGAGGGAGGAAACAAGCTGGTTTGCTCAGGACTGCTTCAACTAGCTAAAGCTAATCTCATCCAGAGTCCAGTTACAACCATTAGCCTTCGATCAGCAGGTATTCCACATCTCTGAAAACATATGATCATGTTCATCTGGACCTCTAAAGGTGTGTTCACACTGACAGGCAAAAATACTGTTCTTGGATCTAAACTTGAATGTATGAAGGAAGCTTAGAAAATCACGTTTTTGTCAAAGACTTTGTCCGGATCGGATACAGAACGATAATCAAAACGTATATGGAGTAGATCGAGTCCATGAACACCCGTAAAGCTTCACAGTCCTGCACCTCTTCGTGGGTTTCGACGTTTCATTCAGATTGTTTTGCGGCACGATTCTGGATAAAACGGAGATCACGATTCTCCCACAATTCTGAACTGACAACTAAACAACATAACATGTCATTTACTAGCGGTTCTGACAACATGTTAATTGCTGCAGTCTGTTTAAAATGTTTAATTAATCTGAGTGAATTATTTAAAACAAAAAAGCAGTTTGAATGAATGATTCAATGACTCGCTCATAAATATGTCAGTTCTGGATGAATCAGCATTTTTTAACAAATCTCTTGAATGGATGATTCAATGACAAATACATTGGGCTGGATCCAAAATCGCCCTCCCTATTCCCTCAAATAGGGCGTTATTTGAGGAGACAGCCATTATAGTGGTGTCCCAAACCATAGTGGACGTTATTGAGTGCACTCATTCAATCCCACAATGCACCTCAATAACGAGCGTACAGCCGATCTACGCTCAACGACTGTCTGGAGTCGCTCACTCGTCACGTTACTTTTTAAAAGGTGATTTTGCTCTATTTTGATCTCTATCTTAGACATCAGTGTTTATATTCAAACTATAAACTTTTATCCTAGTACTTCTGTGAAAATATGAAGTATTGTAACTCGTGTTGTCAAAGTACTGTATTTTCAGTACCAAGTCGGTACTGAAAATGTGAGAGTCGCTTTAAGTCGCTTCCGTGTTTTTATCTAAGCGCGGGGCTCCAGACTCCAGAAACTCTGCGGTTTCATTTACCTCACACACACACACACACACACACACACACACACACACTGAAGCACGAGTGACGCTCGCGCTGTTTTCAGTCTCTGCTGCCTCACGATATGATGACATGATGAAATTCATCTCCAGAGCCACTTTGAGAGTCACTTCATGAGCATTTTACCGTTTAATTAGAGAAAAAAAACTATCGTCATGTCATACACACACAGAAACTCAAAGGTCTTCACGGCAACCCGTCAAAATAATAACAGAAATAATTAGGCTACTGTACAGTAGATTTAGCCACGTCTCCATGAGATTTTTTTTTTTTAGAAGCAATATTTACGTTTAAACAGCATGTAGCCTTTAATGCTTATATGTATTATTTACTTATGATTACCGTCATAAATAAAGTAATTGAATTGAATTTAGTATTTTTTTCAAATAGTTAAATAAAATAGAAAAATAGTTCCAACAGGTTTTGCTGTGGTACCGAAATTGGTACCGAGAACCGTAAAATTGTAATGGTATCGGTACCGACTACTGGAATTTTGGTACCATGACATCCCTAATTGTAACACAGAAATTGCGATTCTGTGTGGTTGAAAAGACTGTGTGTGTGAAGCCGTTTCATACCTATACATGACCACTGCTCTCTCTGGATCAGCAGCAGCGCAAACACTGATTGGTTAGATTTAATAGACACAGAAGAATCGTTTAACGACCAATCACGCAGCTCTATTTGGTGATCACGTTAGCTTACTTGTGCGTAAACAACTTCTATCCAGTGTTGCCAACTGTTTTCAGAGGAAAGTAGCTAAATCCTGCCCAAAATGTCGCTAGCACGAACTTTTAAGGGGCCAAAAAGTCACTCCTTCTGGGTTACGCAGATCTTCTTCGATTTGTTTGTGGATCAGACGATTCTGTACTATGGTCTAGGTCAATAACAACAGTGAAAACATGGATTGCCTGAAATGTCTGTCAATGGCGGGAAAGTGGTTCATAAATGATGAAAAATCTCGCCAATGGCAGGGGAAGCATTACGATTTTTTTCGGTGATTAACTTGTCTGTAGAATCAGCTGTTTAAAACAGTTTTGAGCATCCAGATGGTATAATGCCTGGATGGCTGCCAGTGTGAACGCACCTTAAAAATGTGGTGGTCTTATCCACCTTATTCCTGACGACCTCACTGCGTGTTGAATTATGAGTGGCACTTCCGGTTTGGGGAACTTCCATTCAAAAAGGCTGAAACGAATCATTTCAAATCATAAGGCTGCCCTACAAATAAAGCTGATCCGTCAGTTCGGCTGCATGAGCTGTCAATTTTATTTTCAGACATCAAGAATAACGTTATACTTGGTGTTTTAACGTGACGGCTCTTTTCAGTCACTGCTTTCTTTTCCTTGTGATTATTTTATTTTTTCCCCTTTGCAATCCGCAGTAAAAGTATGAAAAAGGACAACATATGCTGCACATTTGTGCTCTGTTCTCCCGAATTTAATTTACGATATACAGGTGAAACTCGAAAAATTTGAATATCGTGCAAAAGTTCATTTATTTCAGTAATTCAACTTAAAAGGTGAAACTAATAGACTCATTTCATGCAAAGTGAGACATTTCAAGCCTTTATTTGTTATAATTTTGATGATTATGGCTTACAGCTTATGAAAACCCCAAAATCAAAATCTCAGAAATTTTTTAAATGTTCATAAGCTGTAAATGTTCATCATCATTAGTCCTGATGTACTGGCCTGTCTCCTGGTAGCGCCTCCATGCTCTGGACACTACGCTGACAGACACAGCAAACCTTCTAGCCACAGCTCGCATTGATGTGCCATCCTGGATGAGCTGCACTACCTGAGCCACTTGTGTGGGTTGTAGACTCCGTCTCATGCTACCACTAGAGTGAAAGCACCGCCAGCATTCAAAAGTGACCAAAACATCAGCCAGGAAGCATAGGAACTGAGAAGTGGTCTGTGGTCACCACCTGCAGAACCACTCCTTTATTGGGGGTGTCTTGCTAATTGCCTATAATTTCCACCTGTTGTCTATTCCATTTGCACAACAGCATTTGAAATTGATTGTCAATCAGTGTTGCTTCCTAAGTGGACAGTTTGATTTCACAGAAGTGTGATTGACTTGGAGTTGCATTGTGTTGTTTAAGTGTTCCCTTTATTTTTTTGAGCAGTATAGTATATAAACCTAGCAACATCCGTTGCCATGGTTTTTGTAATTACTTTACTTATTACGAGAGGAAAAAATGAAGTTTTAGTCGCATAACATCGGTTAATGGAAATGCCGTCATTTCAAAATAGTTTTTTGTCGACATTTAGAAAAAAATCGCAAAAGTTTTGCGCAAATCTGTAATGGAAACGCGCCTATTGATTGTTTACAGCTTAACGGAAGTTACACCCATAATTCGGGCAAAGCGTCATGAGGCGTAGGAATAAGGTGGATTGAATAATAACTAAAACTGCAGTTTGTTTCCTCAGGAGATTACCACCAGTACGAGCTCACCTACGACTCTCAGAATGAAAAGACATCGGAGCTCTATGATATTGTAGTAGTAGCAACGCCTCTCCAACAAAACGTCAACTCCGGCATCTCATTCCAGGGATTCGAGCCACAACTCCCAGAAATGACGGGCTCCTACCACCAAACCGTGGCCTCCATCATCCACGGCTACCTAAACTGCTCCTACTTCGGCTTCCCCGACCCAAAGCTTTTCCCGTTTTCAAGCATCCTCACCACGGACACTCCCGGACTGGTCTTCAACAGCGCCGCCAGCGTGTGTCCCGTCAACATAAGCTCTGGCTTCCGCAGAAAACAGCCTCAGGAGGCCGGGGTTTACAAGGTCTTCTCCCCAGTTCCTCTCGGGAAGAGTGAGCTGAAGACCCTTTTTAAGTCCTATTACTCCGTGCAGGTCACGGATTGGTTGGCGTACCCTAGTTATGGAAGCACACAGGGTTTGCCACCGGTGGAGCTGCACGATAACCTTTACTTCCTCAATGGGATCGAGTGGGCTGGAAGTGCGATGGAAATGAGCTCGGTGGCGGCTAAGAACATAGCACTGTTAGCATACCACCGCTGGAACAGACAACTGGAAATGATTGACCAGAAAGACCTCATGCACAAAGTGAAGACAGAATTGTGACATGCCGTTGTAAAGACACTATAGAATTTAACAAGGAGGATTAAACTTCCACAACAGCCACACAACACGGCGTATGTCTTGGTTTTACTATTTTGATGCTAAAACGGTTGCATGTTTGGCGAACACGAACAGCAGTGCGGTCTGGGGCTAAACGCTTGATCTCTCATGTGTGGGACGTCTTCTCCATGACTGACCGACTTCATGGTCAGTCATAAAGAGGTTTGAAGAATGATTCTATATTTATGCATTTTTATGTTTGCTGAAGAAGTCTTATGCCCTATTCGGATGGGATTAGTTTTACAAGGGTTGATGGAGTAATAATGTAATTTTACCACAGGACTACTGTAATATTAATGGCCAATTCGTACGGGATAAGAAATCTCAGTAAAACCAGCAGAAGTGGGAGGGGTGACTCGATTTACACACCGCCGTCACCCTCCTGTCGCCATTTGCTTCCTAATATCATATGTGACCCCGGACCACAAAACTTTGGGTCACATGGGTCAATTTTTTTCAATCATCTGAAAGCTGAATAAATAAGCTTTCCATTAATGTATGGTTTGTTAGGATAGGACAATATTTGGTCGAGATGCAACTATTGAAAATCTGGAATCTGAGGGTGCAAAAAAATCGAAATATTGAGAAAATCTCCTTTAAAGTTGTCCATTTATGTTGGCGATTGTGCCGCATTCACTCACAAAAATAAATGTTTTATATATTTACAGTAGGAAATTTACAAAATATCTTCATGGATCATGATCTTTACTTAATATCCTAATGATTTTTGGCATAAAAGAAAAATCGATCATTTTGACCCATAAAATGTATTGTCGGCTATTGCCACAGATATACCCGTGCGACTCGTGACAGGTTTTGTGATCCAGGGTCACATATATCATGTGTGCAAACACATCTAATTTATATATATATAACCTTTATATAACAGTTAGGTCCAGTCGAATGATGTATTAATTAAATTCTGATTGGATTCTGTTGGTAATAGGCACTACCTAAAGCTAAAAGAAGTTCAAATGCTTTCGACATTCTTTCTGATCTGAATAGTGTGTGTGGAAAACACTTGAGTTTTGCCACAGATTTGTCCCAGCGTCTAGAACGCAACTGAATGCTTTTTCCAGCGTCTCCATACTTGAAAAACTACTTTTAGACAGGAAATGATGGAATATTTACGTACATATTTACAGCGGGTCTATTTGCACAGGATTAGCATTACCTGAGGACCTTTTTCCAGAAGGTAAAAGTCGCTGTAATCTTTACTGGCTTGTCCGTAATGATCACTAAGATGGCACATTCGGACGGGACTAAAATCACTGAGAAGCTCTTAAGGGGCCGGTTTCACAAAGATAGACTTTGACTATGGCTTAGATATAGTAGATAGTCAGATACCGGTAGACATCTAAATCAGACCATTGCACAAAGCACTTAAGACTGACTATCTTAAGTAGGACTACACTGCAGTGCATTCTGGGTAAAATAAAACACTTTTCAAAACAAGAAACATGGCGGATCGAGTAAGCGCCTTCAACCGCTCAGTGCAGTTTACCCCAGCGGAAAATATGTGTTTGTTGGAGGAGTATAACAGTTACAAGGACATTTTACTTGGGAAATTTAGTGGAGAATGTAGTAACGTTAACAAGAATAATTGTTTAAATTATGAGCCATTTTCTCTTTTCTTTTGGCTGTTTGTAATGTAACTGATTGTTACTGCTGGTTGCCAAGGTAACAGAGTCTTTGACCTAAGTTAGCCTGGGGGTAAGAGGGGTCTAATTTTTTTGGTTTAAAGTCAGTCTTTATTTTTGTGAAACAGTCTAACTTGCATTAAACTAGTCTATGAGCAAATTTTAGACTTGTCTAACACTATAGACCGATCTAAAATAGCTTTGTGAAACCGGCCCTTACCCCACCTCTCCATGTTAAACTAGTCCAGTCCGAATACGGCTTTAGTTTCACAATTTTGTGTTTTACATGCTATGTATGTGTAAAGTCTTAGCAGGAATTAATCTTTAAAATCGATTTATAATGATAGCTTGACTTTCTCATTTCAATAAATGTTGGCTTGTGGTCATCTCATGTCCAGTGTGTTGAATAATAAGCATTCTGCGACTGCGTTTGGTATCTCCATGTTGCTGTAATATAAGTCAACTAAAGGAGAGTTTAATGCGAAGTTTATTGAGACAGAATACAAAACAAACCTTGATTTAGACCTGACGAAGACAAATCTCACCAACAGTGTTTACATGAACAAAGCTAGACAAAAGACGATGGGCTGCTTATGCACAAAGACTAATGACTAATAAGGAACATCTGAACACAATAAACCAATGAGAAAACAGAACTTAGAAACACATGACTAGAACATCCAATCAGAACATGGCATGGGAAGCAGACAAACAGGAAATATAACTACAAAATAAAAGACATGAAAACAAACTAAACAAAACATGACAGTTGCAAAACTGGTCTTGTAATGTATTTAATTATTTTTAAAAAAAGTTTCAAAGAAGTCTCTTCTGTTCACCAAGGTTTCATTTAGTTTTTTTTTTTTTTAAGATATAGTAAAAACAGTACGTTTTTGAAATATTATTATTTTAAAATAACTTTTCTATTATATTAAATTAAATTAAAATACAATTCATTCCTCTGATGCAAAGCTGAATTTTCAGTGTCACATGATCCTTCAGAAATCATTCTAATATAAAAAGACGTTTTGTTTCAACGTCTGTTCTTTTGTTTTTGAGTCTCAAAAACTTTATAAAATAATCCCATACTGTATTGATCAGATTAGTAATTATAATCAAGAAACTAACATTTCTTTAAAAAATAAATTATAGACGATATCTTTCTTTTTTTTTACCGTTTAATATCAGAAATGACAGAGGAGGGCGCTGTTTCAAGAGATGAGGATTTTTCCCAAGATTGTCTAGTTTCTCCTCTCTAAGCTTGTGGAAAACATAAAGGCCTAGTGTGTTAAATGCTGTGGGAAACTACAGTAATTATGAGGAGCATTCACAATGCAAGCTTTGTCTGCAGATGTGGGATTTTTAATAAACACACTGAGCAATGCCTCTACGTTTGGATGCCACAGTGCTTGTTCTTTGGTGGAAAAAAGGTATAAATGTATGGAGTTACTAGTTTAGTAAAGGAAAGGGGTATTAGTATTATGATATTAATAACCTAAATGTATGTTGTAAAATGCATGCAAATTGTGTCTAAATTAGTTAAACAACCTCTCAAAATACTTGCACAAACAAAGCTGTGAAAGCACACTATCATGGCGGCAGTGACGCAAGGCAAAATGTAGCCTAACAATTACTTAATTCTTAAATACTCTAATAATATTCTCTAATACTCGAATCAATGATTCTGTTGTTTTCTGATGTTCAGTGCACTGATATACACACCCAGGCATCTAACATCTAGTGCGAGCAGAAATCTTGATAGCTGAACTGATTAGAGAACAGTCCATCCAGCACAAGCCGACCCAGACAAACACTAAACCCTTCTTTCCTCTTCATTTATTTGCTGAATCTATTTACATAGTAACCCGCTCATAAATACTGAGCGCATTTCAAAACCATATTCTGCTTGTCACTGTGCTATTGTGTCCACAGAGCTGCAGTTTCAGGCCTTCGGGAGACGAAAGACAGAGGAAGGATGGTTCTGCTTGCAGGAGCAAAAATCTGAATATAAATGCAAACATTTTGTTTATAAAATTAAAATGTTGGGGTGTGTGTGTGTGTGTGTGTGTGTGTGTGTGTGTGTGTGTGTGTGTACCTACTTAACCATATTTCACCTTTTGACAAACCTGACAAAAACTTTCAGTTGCACTTTCAGTTTTCAGTTTCACAAAGTCTCTTAAAACTGCAGTGAAACAGACAGTCTCAAAAACACGGATTGAAATCGCTGGTGTTTCTGACGTTACAAACTACCTTTCAATCAGATCATCAACGAGTGGATCTCTGAGCGAGTGAGTGGAGGCGGGGCTCATTTGCATATTCATAGAACCGCATATACTAAATGAGGCAAGGGTGTCGAGTTACATTCAAGATATTTTAAGGCATGAAGACAAAAATTCAAGGAAAAAACGTTTAAATATGTAATTTTAGTGATCAAAGATGAGTTTTAAGGGATCAAATTATTGATTACAGGCAGGGCCGGATTAATCATTAGGGCAACTGGGCACTTGCCCAGGGGCCCATGACATCTAGGGGGCCCTGACAGGTAGGAAATACACAGAAATTTAATAAAGTTATCAAACTCTTTACGATCTTCTTCACTGCATAAAGTGCATCTACGCGGGTTCACGCAGACTTTCCTCCCTCCCCGCTGAACGCCAGCGATTACTAATTCGTGAAATGCACTCCCACTGGTTGAGCGCGGTGAAATTCGTTTCAGTTTCAATATTAGCCGGACATTTGTTCTATAGGGTCGGTAGTCTAGCAAAGATATCAATAGCAAGATTAGTTTTAACATTATGTGACCATTGTATATCGGCATGATGAAATATTCGTTCAAAATCATTCGTGCATTAATGCTGCATAATTATACCTGAGAATGCTTTGACGCGTTTCCACAGCGCACGATGCTTAAGGGAACGTCTGCCAATTCCACCAACTGCGGTAAACGTAGTCTATAATTTGTATTATTTAAAATTACTTTTAAGATTTAAAAACAGACGTTTTCAAATCCCAAAGCTTGCAGAAGGTTCCTAATGTCAATACTGACTTTACAGATACAGCTTTCCTGGTAGCCTTGAGTAAATTAACATGTCTATGAAAATGATTCATAAAACGTATAAATATCAGTTGAGCCTATGTTTATTTTCGTCACTGACACAGACGAAAATGAAAAGACTATCAGTCAAAGTTCAGCTTTAGGAGAGGTAGAAATAGGCCAGTATATATAAGAATACTGAGAGAATAAGAAATATGAAGATGAGGAGAGAGCAGACAAATAATCTAATGACAAGGTTTTAAAGCTGCCTATTTCTTATAATTTTTTGGCCTTCAAAAGTCCTAAATTGCACATATGTAGGTCAGAGAAATCCAAATTTTCTCGGGGGAGCATGCCCCCGAACCCCCCTAACTACGGGGGGCCTTGAGTCTTGTTGCCCAGGGCACAAGAAATTTATAATCCGGCCCTGATTACAGGAGGACTTTAATTGTAAAAATGGAGAAAGTTTTCTGGTAGGGTTAGGTTATACAATGTCCCCATTTAGATAGCTAAGTGTGTGTGTGTGTGTGTGTGTGTGTGTGTGTGTGGTTCATGTAAATAGACCAAATAATTTTTTTAGTCGGCCCCTTAATCATTCAGAATTATGTTGTTTAAAAATGTAAAAATACAGAAAGTTTTCTGTGATGTTTAGGGGTTATGGTTAGTGTAAGGGGAGAGAATGTACAGTCTGTACAGTATAAAAACCATTATGTCAATGGAAAGTTCCCATAAAACATAAAAACAAATGTCTGTGTGTGTATAAATGAGAGATAAATAAATACAATTCTTTGAAAATTATATATATATATATATATATATATAGAATTTGAATATTTATAGTAGCAGTAAATTTACTGCTGATTTAGAGGTATTTTTAGTGAGAGGCATGACTTAATGAGAATTATCATTATAGGAAAAAGCATTACAAAAACACGTCAGATGCATTATGCTAATGACAGCTGACAATGAGAAAATAATGTCACAATGCTAAAACTATTAATAGTTCTTAATGCAAAAATATAATTTCTTTATTTTGTTTTTCTTTTTGATTTTGGGGTGAAATAACACACTATGAACATTCCTAAAAAAATAAAATATACAAATAGTTCTATATATTTGGAACTTTCTTGAAGTTATTTCAGTTTATTAGCAGTTTACACCTGAATGTTTATTAATTTTTATGTGCTCTCTCTGTGAATGTCTAAAATGACCTGAAGGATCGCTTTTAGTTTATGCATTGAAACTCGATACTAATCACATTGTACGTCCTGTCCTTTCATTTCTGTTTGTGTATGTGTGTTACCATGGCGAAGTGGACCATTCACTCTCTCGGAATCCTGAAGAATGCAGAGTTCTGCACACACAAAAGCAAGAAAGCTTTTGGTTTTATTCTGACACCACTGTTCTTGTTCTTTCACAGCTGGCCCAGCTGATCCCCTTATTTGGAGCGGCACAGAGCAACGGCACCATTACATACCTGCAGTTTATGACACTAGAAGCACAAAACCACCTTGCTTAGACATTAAATACAGCTTCTGCACGTTTCAGAACATTTTGAGGTCAGGTGATGTCCTATTATACACGATGGCCCATAAAACATCCTGTTTCTTTTGATGGATATGGTTACACTGGCAGCAAGCACAAGCAACACAAAGCCTCTTTCATCTTCGTGTAAGTTTAAGTTTTGTTTCCTTCTTGGGAGTAATAGATGCTATTATTTACTAAAAGGTTTGGCGTGCATCCCAGAGCCTTGGAAACGTTCCTGCTGCCGGACCCAAGGCTGTGCACAAGCAAACCGGCCCTTCCCTGTCATGGAATCTTGTGCTCGTTCCACTTGAAATCACTGAACCTCCTTAAACATATTATATATTGAAATGCATCCTCAGTTTTAACCTTTTAGGGTACGTTTACACGACAACAATGTACTAAAAACGCAACGTTGTCAAAACAATCCCCGTAAAAATGCTGTATGATTCATGCCAGGCCAGTAGTTGGCGATGTGACTTTGCGAAGAAACACTACGTGCCTATAGACTGAACACGTAATACACATGCGCCACCACCGTTTTCACAAATTAGCATTTTTGTAGTTTACACGGAGATAATATCAATTTTATTTTCAAAAACCTTAAAATCAGTATTCAAAAGTGTGTTTTCAGGCCCCCAAAACGCCTCGGTTTCAGTAGCCGCATGGTTAGTTAAAGCAAACCTTACCACATCTACTAGAGTTAAGCCCCGTTCACACTACAAGCGACAAAGCGACACCATACCATTCATTTCAATGGGCAATTTCCGGCAACAGCGACCGTTGGCGACCGGATGGGGTGTGTCTGGCGACACGACAAAGTTGAGATCTGTTTAACTTTATGCAAATGAAGAGCGACTTTTCTGGAGCGACAACCAATAGGAGTGAAGTCAGTGGGGCGCGCGATCTGTCACTCTTCAGTGCCGAGTCCGAAGAATGAGAAGCTCATTTTAGTAGTCAGAAACTGTCCTATAATGTATGATATGTCTCCGTGTACATACGGTGGTACTTGCCATACTGACTCCGAGTCTGAATGCTTTCGTGAACCCAGATAGACTGGAATTTGCCCGTTTGCTGCAGTTACATAGCCCTGATGGCAAAGAGCACTCGCTGTTTCTCGTTCATCTGTAATATTATGCATTTTATGTACTGATTCCATTTATATTTAGACTTCTCCTTCCAAAATGTTAGTTTGTAGCGGCAAGAAAACAGATGTTCTACAGATGTTCTAACATCTTCAGATGTTGTAGATGTTCTACAAGTAAGGGTTAATGCCCGACGAGGTGTCCATTATCAAGTATTAATGGACGACGGCGAGGCGGTTGCCTCCGCCGAAGTCCATTAATACCTGACAATGGACACCTCGAAGGGCATTAACCCGCTTATACCATGGTCACTTGCCAAATAACACATTTTTAAAACATTAGTTTATATTTTAATTAGTTTTACAATCGAAATCTAAAGTTACAAGTTACAAACAATAACTTGGTTTCCTTGGTTACGCCTGACGGTTTATTTAGGTGTACATTATCACTTTTTAACGGACACCCTGCAGCCAATCAGAATCGAGTATTCACCCAGACCATGGTATAACATGGAGTAACATCCGTGAATGTCACTCACAAACATTACTAGGCAACCAGTAGTGGGAACGCCTACTAGCGACCGCACCGCCAGCCACTGGCGACATGCAGCGACAAAGTCGCTTGTAGTGTGAACGCAGCTTTATCACTGATCTATTCAAGAACATCTGGAATTAAGACATCATCCCTGAAGATTGGTCCAAATGCCTCATTATCAAGCTTTCCAAGAAGGGCAACCTTCAAAATTGTGACAACTGGCAGGACATCACACTACTTTCAATAACTGCAGAATCCTTCTGTCCAGAATTGAAGTAGCCATTAGCCCCGTTTCACACTGGATAGTTCTACGAACTCGGTTATAGGAACTAGTTCCCTGAGAACTAAAAGTCCCCTATAGGGTCATCTTCCTAATTGCATTTGCACCGCTAGTAGGAACTCTGAAGTGACGTAAGCCGCGCCTGTTGTTGTGACTTTTATTTTGACGGCGCGGCAGACATTTATTTTGATGCCACTTACAATCTGTTTAACAGTCCTGTCTAATACGTTATCAGATAGAGCTGTTATACAAAGAAAGTAGACAGTATATGAAAAAGTATTAGCGTTTGGCGTGTGGTTGATGCTCAATGTCGCTAGCTGAGCAGAAATACATAATCATGTTTCGATTGATCCCCTCAAAGTTGCATTGGATTTTCTCCTCAGCGTAAAGGTTGAGAAGTCCATCTATCACTGGTTTTCATGTTTGTAGAGTGGAGAAATGGAGAAAGCGTTCTGGTAGGGTTATATAGTCTATGCAATGTCCCCATTTAGATAACTAAAGCCGCGTTTCCACCGAAATTACCCAGAACAATTTGTCCCAGGAACTTTTTTCCGCCCAGACCTGTTGCTTTCTGCATTTCACCGAGGTCTAAAGTACCGTGAAGATTAGACAAATTAGTCCGGAGATGTAGGACTTGCGCACACCACAACAGATTTTTTAAAATGGTGGTTGAAATTAAATTATGTGTTAACTCAACCAATCAACCGCAACAGATGGTGGTTAAAATAAAATGCTGCGTGGAGTCAACCAATCAAAACTTAACCAGTCAGCATGTTCAGCGCCCACGTCCCACCCCTGAAAGTTCCTGAACTTTTGAAAAATTACTACCTCACGAGCAGGGACTTTCTGAGGGGGAAATCTTTACTCTGAAATTAATTTAAACTCTGCATGGTTCCTCCAGTCAAAACACACAGACCCCAAAGTCCCTAGTTCCTGCTGTGTAAGTGTGTGTGTGCATGTGTGTGTCTGTGTGTGGTGTTCAGGTAAACCTTACGTTATTAGGACAAAATACCCCATTAGGATGGCAATATCCGAAATCCTCGTGCTTGTAGGGATATTTTTTGGTCCCCATGAGAAAAACGTGCAGAATTATGTTTTTTTTTCAAAATGTAAAAATGCAGAAAGTTTTCTGTATAGGTTTAGGGGTAGGGTTAGTGTAAGGGCTGAGAATATACAGTCTAAAAATCATTATGTCTATGGAAAGTCCCCATAAAACATGAAAACGCAACATATGTGTGTGTGTGTGTGTGTGTGTGTGTGTGTGTGTGTGTGTGTGTGTGTGTGTGTGTAAATGTACTGCTGATTTAGTTTTTAAAATATTGTATTAAAGTATTTTTAGTGAGAGGCATGACATAATGAGAATTATTATAGGAAAAAAGAATTACAAAAACACATCCAAATGCATTATGGTATAATATATAGGCTATAATCTGTGTGTGTACACGGATTTTTCGTGTTCTGGCGTTTCACGTGTGTTCAGCTAACAACCACCGGTAGTTCCTGTTGTGCTGGGTTAGACCCCCAAAAGTCATTCCTAGAACTAAAATCGTTCCCAGTTCCTGCGGTGCAAACACACTAAAAAGTGGGTACTTTCACCATTAGTTCCAGGAACATAAATAGGTTCCTTCAGTGCGAAAGCCCCTACTGACCTCAGGCTGAGACAAGAGCTGGTTTCAGGAAGAGGAGAGGTTGTGTAGGCCAGATTTTTGCTCTAAGAAACATCATCGAGTAGTGTCTGGAGTGTAATGTTAACATTGACTCAGTGCCACTGCTAGCCATTTTGGTTCCCTTAGCATAATTCCTTTATGATGCCCCCCACCCCGACCCCGAGAAAAAAAATCGTTTGTTTTTGCCAGTTTAACTTTTTATTACGAAACATATAACTCAATACCAATAACACGATAGCAGCATCACAGTATAAAACTTAAGAACACTAAAAAGAGAAAGTAAAATCTTCGCAGCTTTGCTGACTTTGTAAACATATGTAGAATAGCCAACACACACTACACATTTGAAAGTGCAAACTTTTCTTCAGTAAACAGAATAGCAAAATAAAAAAATTCTCAAAATAATCCAGACATGTTTTCCCCAAATTCAATGTCACTTTGAATAAATTACATTTATTAGACAAAATATTCAAACAAAGAATCTCATACTGGAAAAAATTATAAACATTTAAAACTGAAAGCATGGCAGCCAAGGAGTTCTCCCCCTTTATTCCTTATGTATCAACTATTTGATAAATCTAATCTAATATGATATAATATAATATAATATAATATAATATAATATAATATAATATAATATAATATAATATAATATAATATAATATAAAAGCATAATAGAATGAGGTGCAATAATGCACACAATTAAACAGTATTGTTTGCTTTATATCATTCATAATGACATTTTATATTTTTTATATAGGCTATTTAACAGGAATTGTTAGCCTACCATGTGCACTGCACTGACTGCTAACGTTAACTGTTACTGAGAAAGTATTAACCACCGTCATGTCAAAATAAACCATAAACTACTGCTCAATATCTAAAGAAAGATAGTAAAGAAAGTAACAGCTAGCTGGCGTCAGTTATTTGTATTGCTTAATACAAATATGTATTGCTTTGTATTAGGTAATGTTTAACAGTAAAATCTCAATTTAGCTTGCACCGAAGTTATAAGTTATAATAACATAGTTTGCTAACATTAACGTCAGCAAGTTCGAGCAGTACTTTCTAGCAATTAAATTATCTTGTCCCCCCTTTTTTGTTACATATACATGGCTAAAATGTGCCTAATAATATTTCTATAGGCTAATGAAATAATATTTTTTTTCATTAGGCTATTTTTGGTGCCCCCTCAGCACTTGGTGCCCTACGCACAGCGCGTGGTGGGAGCGGCGGCGCTGCATTGACTTCAGAAAGGCTTTTGACAGCCTCCACCGTGACACCTTGTGGAAGATATTGCATGCCTATGGATGGTTACACTGTGACTGAGCTATTCTATCTGCAGTTTGGGTTTTTTGTATCCCTAACTTTTCAGTGAAGTCAGGGGTACAGCAAGGATGCGTCATCTCACCAATCCTGTTCCTGGTAGCCATTGATTGGCTCAAGAGACAGACAACATCAGACAAGCTTTGAGCCAAATCCACAGTCGTAATCCACACACCAGGCAAATGGTCAAAACACAAGGCAACCAAATCCAGGAAACCAGCAAAAGCGCTCAGAAATGCAGTGTAACACAAACAAGACTTTGCAAAGTCTGAATGAAAACCCAGGGCTTATACAAGGCAGATCTTAAGAGGATAATGACACAACTGGAAGTAATCAAGCATAATGAGTCCAGGCAATGTTCATGTTCAGATAGCAAAGGAGACCTTAAGGAGTGTATTCCAGACGCTCCTCAAACTGTTGCGGGAGGAGCTGGAGCGGTCGCCGCCACCTCAGGAGAAGCAGGAGAAGTGTATACGGCCCACACACACAAAATGGCGGTTGTCATCACAGGAAGCACAGCCGACAGTGGAAGGACCTCTTGGACCATAGACAGTAAAAGAAATGGACACAGCGACCCCATTGGATTCAACGGAGAAAAGTGAAGTCAATTAGATGCACTCACTTCCTGATGGCTGAGCGTACTGCGCCGACTCAAACTGAGCTTGACGACGTAGATGTGACGTGAGCAACCCATCTGTCTTCTAGTAGCTGTGCCAAGAGAAATCTGAATCATTCCCTTCTGAAACTTGCAGAGACGGAGAGTGTGAGTAGGAGCTGTCCATGAGCTTGGAGCAGGAGCAACTTTTGCTAAGTATTCTGATGAATTATTTTGTCATTTTGCCTCCACGTCCCCCCGATTGCCCGCGAGCTTCTCCTCCTGTGCATACGGTAATCTCTCTACTGTGCGACAGAGAGTCGCGTGGTTATGACGCAATCGTTAGCCTATTTTTATAAAAACTTCATCGACGGGCCATAACGTAAGATACAAGGTAATGGAGCCTTTTATACAATGTCGTGTTTCTTTAGAAATAAATAATGGACAAATACAGTCTTCAAATGCCTCAGATGTAAAGTTATTCGCTGTCAAAGTGACGCCAAAATGAATGGGAGTCAATGGAATGCTAACAGCAGGTGATGGTCCGCTAATCAATGGCGGCGCCCGGGGAAGCTTCAGTTTCGGCTGAAAGATTACCCCCTTGTCTTAGACCCCCAGATACGGGACCACTGAACTTGGGTGCCCATGGAAACCACCAGAGTGCCAGCCGCTCACACCGACATCATTGGTGGGTCTGCCGTGGGACAGCCGTAGTTGCTTCAGGTACAGTGGCCAAGACAACTGGGGACTCTGGCCCACCGGATTCGGACGCACGCAGAGCACTGGACTTGAGGACAAAAAATATTTAGGGGAAGGGTCCTCCTCTAGTGAAAGGGGAACCACTTAATAAAAGTGCATAGTCCAGGAACTCACTAAGGGTGTATTCACACCTGTCTTGTTTGGTTCGATTGAATCGAACTCAAGTTCGTTTCCCCCCTTGGTGCAGATCTTCTGGGCTGGTGTGAATACATCAATCGCACTCGTGTGTGGACCAAACAACCGTACCGTGACACAGCTGAAGAGGTGGTCTCTGTCTGGTTCCAAACAAACTTTGGTACCTGATTGCCTAATCCTATCCCCACCCCTAATCCTAACCCCTCCCCCACAACTAATCCTAAACCTACCAATACTAGGGGGGTAATAATTTGGCAGGGGTCGAAATTCGGCACAACACTGGAACACATTATCCGAGTTCAATTCATTCATAAAGCAGCTCTGCAGAAAACAGCCATGTCATCGTCCAGCTCAGTTCAGTTCTCATCCAAGTGTCAGTGCAGTCAAATCAATAATGCTGAATATTAAGTGTCCCCAATTTAGCAAGTCAGAGGCGACACAGTGGCAAGGAAGGATCCCAGGATGACTGGCTCAGGCTGAGGTCAGGTCTCCAATGAACACGCTGTGATGTGATTATGATTCCAGGCTGCAACACAAGTCAGATTGTGGATTGGTATCAGTCAGAATATTTCATCCAGCTCCGTCTTCTTGAAGATCGGGATATGTCACGCTGGCATGTGGTGGGGAGTTGAACCTGGCCATAGGGTCTGTGCAGAGGACTGAAAGCCTAAATGAGCTTTTAATCTAATGTTGTCTCTGTTGTACAGTTCAAAAATACGTAAACATCCCCCCAATAAAATATGAGAATATGAAATATGAGATTACTCATTTGTATTTTTCCGTACCACATAGAGAAACCGCTGTGATCCATAAAGCGCAAGCCTCCACTATATGGGCTTGGGTATATTGATGAATGCTTGTAATCATTTTTTTTTTTTTTTTAGATTGTGCAAATCACCTGGCAAACAGGCCTTCATACTCCACTTTTGTGATTATTGCAATATGTGTGTGTATATGGTGTGTATCATATACATAATCTGCCTGCATTGACACCATTATATGAGAACTGGACTGAGCTGGGCAATAACATCAAGGTTTTCTCCAGAGCGGCTGTATATATATATATATATGAACTAAATTAATAACTTTTTACTACAAAAATGAAACATCACTGAACTTACATAAGCTGGACTGTGACGCTATTTTCTTCTGGAAACAAACTTTGTTTCATTATTTTCCTGTTCTCTCTGTAACGCTGCTTTGAAACAATCTGTATTGTAAAAAGCACTGTATAAATAAAGATGACTTGACTTGACTTGCATACAAATATTGATTTAAAAAGTCGATGACAAAAAAAGTTCACTTCTAACCTAGATTCCTGTTCTGAACACTCCGGGCTTTCACTCAAACTACTCGAGGTACATCCTGAGATACTGGTCCAACATTCCTGAAGGAGTTCCCATGTGTGCCGAACACGTCTTGACTGCTTTTCCTTCACCATCGGGTCAGAAAAAGGTAGGTTTTGTAAAGAAATTCATACAATGGCACAACAAAGCCAACAAAACTTTATTATATTATATTATATTATATTATATTATATTATATTATATTATATTATATTATATTATATTATAAATTATCCCTATGGTTTTTATATTATGGGGGATACAAACATTAGAGAGGTTGTGGGGAAAGGCAGTCATTTCTTGGTTTCATGGTGAAAATTGTGTTTTTTGTGAGTATTTTGATCTGGTGACTTTGTTCATTCTTTGTTTAGCTCGCGGGCAGCATTTAAAAACAACATGACCCCCTGTTGTGGGAGATCTACCCAGCTTCAGATGAAAGATACATTTCACATATTTACAATATTTGAACGGGGCTTACAGGTTTAAAAAGTTGTTGTATGTTTATGTTGAAATTTGTCTATAAATGTTTTTATCTCAGGGGATATGTTGCCCTTTTAGGGGTATAAAATGGCTCATATATGCATTGCAAAACAATGATAAATAAAAGTTCCCCAAAAACCTTTCGTGTCTTATATTTAACATAAACATGAAATATTTTTAAAAGAATTTTAAAAATGATGTATGAATAATCAAATAAACCCGAGTTGATTCAGTCCAGTAAAGGTTAACAGTAAAATCTTACATTTACTTTATAAAAATACTTTATTTTATATAAAAAAAGTATGAACTATCAATGAGATGACGGGAGTCATGAAGTAGATTGTGTACAACAGGTTTTTTTTCAGCAAAGTTTTGGTCATATTGATAAGTTATAGGCCCTAGAAATTTGCATATTAAATATTATACAGTAGGCTAATATATTCATAAATAGGCATTATACTTATTGTTCAACAGAATTTTAAAAAGAATGTTTAGTTTAAGTTATGAGAAAATAAATGTTTTACAAATGTTGCTACACGTTACATTCTGTTTTCAGTGAATTTCTACCCCCAAAGGGGCGATACAAACATTAATATAAAAAATAAAAGAAAATCATGAAATTGTATAATTTGTGTCCTAATAAGATATAAGATAAGATAAAATATCAAGATAAAAGATAAATTAAGATAAAGATAAAATAGTTGTTCTCTATATGGTCTTGCCCTTTTTGGGGTTATAACATAACATAACATAACATAACATAACATAACATAACATAACATAACATAACATAACATAACATAACGTAACGTAACGTAGCGTAACGTAACGTAACGTAACGATAATATAATATAATATAATATAATATAATATAATATAATATAATATAATATAATATAATATAATTAATATAATTTCATATCATATAATTTCATATCATATAATTGTATGAAACCCCATTTTTCAGGCTTAAGTATTTAAATAACTTGTTTTGGGGCAGGAACGAGCGCTCGCCTTGATTGGTCGGTGCAGAACCACGTGACTAGGCAGTCACGCGCTTTCCAGGAACCCGTCAGGAAGAAGATAAACAAAACAAACCAGAGAGAGGAAGACGGCGTGGATTGAGAAGAAATGACATTAAGTTTTCCTAGAGACGATTAAAATTTGGAGCTACAACCATTTTTTCTAATAAATGGGTTGCTTAAAGGTGAGTCATCTTTTTTAACTATGCCAACGCAGTGAAGTGTGCAAGAATAGTTGTTTAATAATGATAAAAACAGTGTGTCTTGTAGTTAGCTCTCTGGCTAAGTTATGCTAGCAGAGGGGAGGGACGCGGAGGCCATAGTGTTGAAGCAGCGCTAGTTCCTCTAACCCGTTCTCGTCTGTTTATCTCTCTGGATTCAGAGCGATATTTTATCGTGTTTCGCAGCTTGAGGTGGCCGTTTGTCCTTTCAGATCAATATTTTTCCCGTGTTTGCTTAGCTGGCCAGTCATTGGTGCTGAGTAAGGGCAGGAGGTGTTGGTTCGCTTTCAGTTACACAAGAACTTCTAGAACATTGCAGGACCCCAGAGTTTTCTTTTAGTGTACAAACCCAGTCCAGATATCGACTAATACGCTAATAATATAAATTAGATGCATTAAATAAAGCTTATTAGAATTGGAAAATCAGTGATTTATAGATTTTTTGTATTTTTTTTGTATTCATAGATTCTTTTACGGTGTCTTACTATAAGTCTGCAAGGGTACACGCCCCCATCACGCACGATGCAAAGTGAAATGACAAAACACGATAGTTTTCGCGTTATCTAGAATGTCTTTGGGACATGGACACCCATCCCAACTGATTTTAATGTTTTTTGATCGTGCTCCAAAAAAAAAAACCCGCATGCAAAATAAAATGCAATTTCTGGTCAGTTTGAACGAGTCTATTAATCTCAAGTTAATTTGCCTGCTGTCTTGCAAATGATTCAGAATTGAGCGTTTGTCTGCAAACTAAAAGTTTGCGGAAATAATGTTTTGCATTCCATCTGTTTACGTAACGTGTGGAGGCCTGCGATATTGTTTGTTGCTCGTCGAGTCAACCGAGCTTAGTGGGGCGGGTCTTGATTGACTGCGAACTGGTGCAATCATTAATATGCGGAGGCGGGTCGTGAGTTTGCTCGCAGCCAATCAGAAAGCGCCATTGCGTGGGCGTTGGCGCAGTATCGCAGCGTGTTAGGTTGACGCTATTTGTTTTTGAAGGGTGCCATGTTGAGTTCAGGGTGTTGTTGTGAAGTGTTAGTAGGTCAGAGTAAAGTAGGATCTCGCCCACAACGCTAATCATTAAAGCAACATTCCTTTGGTTTAATGCAGTTTTTGCGGATGTGTTTAATCTGTGAGGGCTCAGGAGTGTAGAAATGTGAGCAGTGTCAAGAGATGTTTAGTAGGTCATTCTGTCTCCATGTAAACATTGCAGGGGTGGGCACCTATAGTATAAGAGGGATAGCATTACATCTGCGTGCTATATATTCAGGCTTTTATAAGAACCCATGTGTAGCCTGATGAGCAGACTAAAAAAGGGAGCAAGCACTGAATTTTGAGGTTTGATTGGGACTTCACCCAGAGGCCTGTACTGATAGTAGGATTTGACTTTTCTTTGCCATGAAATAAGTGCTAAAAGTCAAACAATCAGCTGTGAAACTGAGCTTATATTTCCTCTAAAGAGTGTTCTCGTCCTGGTTTGAATAAGTAAACGATTATGTGCTTTACCCAACCTAAGGTTTGAGTTTCTCAAATGCATGTTGTAAAATCAAAAGATTAGTTCACTTCAAAAGTTTAACTCACTTATTTTTTACTCACCGTTTGTGCAATTGTGACCTTCTTAAAAAAAAGAAGGATTCAAATATAAAATAATCCCATGCAACTCATCCCATATTCCAAGTGTCCCGAAGGCATACAGTAGTTATTTAATTAATTATCAAACAAACATTATATTCAATTTCAGTGTTGCTGTAAAACAATAATTTAGATGCTTCACTAATGTTGATTATTCAAAAATTATCCTTTTGTATTGCATCTGAAATTTATATGTTTAGTATGACGTGATGGAGTAAATTATATATATATTTGTATAATTATACAGTCAGTCAGTCAGTAGTTTAAAGCAATAATCCACAATTGAAATGTTCAGAGAGCTTCAGTTGTCCTTGAGTGCATGTGCCCGTGTGTAAGGAGTGTGTGCTGTTGCTGTCTCGGCGAGCAGAGACCTCTGACATTTGCAGAATAGTCTGTGCATTTGAAGCCTGGACTGCAAAATGCAAGCTTGTTTGTAATTAGACTGTCATTTTCAGGTGCAAACAGACATCGGAGCTATAAGACACGTCTAAACATCAGCCTAAGCAAGACTGTCTACAGTCATACTTCCTGAGCATTAGCCACAGTGTGTCTGTACTCTGTAGATTTAGCGCAAAGGCCACCAGTTTGATCACAGCACGCCTACGCATAAGATTCCTCAGATTGTGCACAACAAAGTGACGACCTGCAAGTGCAAACTGCACAAAACTAGTGTGTAACAAAGTGTTTTAGTTTATGGACATTAGGGGCGTGTGATGATGTGACCAAAATCTGATAGCACGAGTAATTTATTGCACGATAATGGTATCACAATATTGCTTAGGGTATTTTTGCTTTAAATAAGGTTTTTATGATACTGAAATGTTGGATACCATGTGAAGTTTCATAATTCTTGTCACAAAAAAAACTAATACGAGCCTAAAAAAAACCTAACAAGCATACTGAAGATAAGTAAACTGTGAAAAAGAAAGAAGAAACTAATTACAATAATATTGTAATATATTTTAATTGGGGAGGGGGAGGGGGAGGGGGGGGGGGCAAATGAAATACTCCTACAACTTCAAGCACTAGAAATAAATATTTCATAAATTAGTAATCAAAGGTAAGGTATTAAAAACACTGCATTGCCTTCATGGTGTAATACATTTTATAAAGTTACAAAAGTGAATCAGTCAATCAAGAGCAGTACAAGATTTTCTCTTTTTGTCTAAAACTGTAGTAAAGACTGTAAAGACATGGACCAGTGAAACAGATCGGGCATTACAAGCCTGTTTTCTCTAACATTAATAACACAGACAGCCGCAGGTATATTAGGCTGCTGTCACTTTAATAGTGATGCTGAAAAGAAGCTTTGTGAGGCACTGATGCTTTCCCCTCAACTGTATCATAAAATGGCTCATTACTCAAAGCTTTTCAACATGGTGCACACACTAGCGACATCTTGTGGTCAAAAGGTGGAAATCTTGCCTTTTTGCGTCCCAGACGACCCAGCCATTCTTCAAAGGCTGCGTTTACACTTGGCATTAACATGCGATCACCGTGATCCGATCAAGCAGATCGGATCGTAAGCCGGGGGACATTTTACAAATCTTGCAAAATGAGGAGGATGAAGAAGCTGCTAGTTCTAATAATGTGGATAGACGCCGTAATGGAAACGGTACAGAGAAACGTATCCGAGAACATTGCCAGCTGTGATGGGAACATCCACCTGTGAATGCAGACACGATGGCTGGATTGCGTTCACATTACACTGAGATCCGATCACAATGCATCCTCGACTACCTCCGAACCTGGACACGCTGATTGGATAGCATTCCCATCAGAAGCGCGTTTACACTTGTCTTTTCAATGTGTATGTGGACAATCCGGATACAGGTCTCATGTTAATGTCAAGTGTAAACGCAGCCATAGTTTCAAATAATAATTCAGTTTGTGTTGTGAAAACCATATAAGGCAATACAAATATTGAATCTATATAAATAATAGTCTTTCAGGGGTCTTTACTTGCATAATGTATCAATAAATGTATGGAAAATAATACATTTACAAATCAATAAATTAACTAATTTTGTCGGCTACTTTAGCCTCATTCACATAAACTTTTGCCAAAGTCCTAAACATGAGTCCATAGACGAGGCTCATGTAGGAATATATGATCAAAACAAATGAAGATTTTTGTGGATTGGTCAGTTGAAGTACTTGTGAGCTGGGGATTAATACTAAAATTGAAAATGCATGAAACTACACATGCAAATATTCATGTTATGATTTATTCTTATCAAAGAAGTGAATGACACTCAAGCTGCGCAAGGTGTTCGCGCTATTTCTGAATCCGAATATGAAGCAGTCACATGGTTGTGTGCGAAAACGAAGCTTTGGATGTCACAGATCACGTGATTGTGGCAAAACGAATCAAGCTCCGGTGCAGTGCTTCAATGTGAGATGTCAAGTGCGCATATCTCTCAGACAGCACTGAGAAACAGTCTCGGACAGTGTGCGCATATGGCAAAATGAGTTGTCTTAGGCTGCTTACTGCGCTTCAAAAGTTTAAAATGGTTTTTAAATCGCAATACTTAAACTCAAGGATCAATGCATCAAGCCGCCTCGGTGTGTAGCTCCACAGTTGTTTTACTGTTTTTGTTAGTTTGTCCCGTCTTTAGTTATTCCTCTCAGTTTCTCCAGGGACGAACTGCTGAACATTCGGCAGGACACGCCACACAATCTTTCACCGGTTTTCATTATCTGGACTTTGGCCAGCGGGGCGGGGCTGAGAGCCATGAGAACGGAGCGAGTGCTAATTAGCGTCACCTGCGCGCCACACCGTCTCGAGTCTTACGGAGGAGCTCTAGAAGGATAAAAGGTGGAGTGACGACAGTGCAAGATATGAGAGGTCCAGGCCTGGACTTTACTTTGTATTTTGTTTATGTTTGTGCGGCAGTGGTCCCTGAGGGGCTGCCGCTTTACTTCAGTTTTATTGTTTATTTTTGGATTATAGTTT
This sequence comes from Scardinius erythrophthalmus, assembly GCF_964197995.2. Lineage (NCBI taxonomy): Eukaryota > Metazoa > Chordata > Actinopteri > Cypriniformes > Leuciscidae > Scardinius > Scardinius erythrophthalmus. The sequence continues at coordinate 35,556,120 of NC_138237.1, read as the reverse complement.
TATGTTAAATGTTTGCCGGTTCTCTCCTCCTTCTTCCCTGAACTATGTACATTGTTACATTGGTACCGAAACCTGGGAGGAAGGAGGGAAGCGCTGTCATAGAGCCCTCGCCGCTGTGGGGAAGTCGAGGTGCCATTGAGTTGGATTGAGCAGAATCTGCCAAGGATGCTTGAGGCGGTGGAGCTGGAGGGATCGGTGAGGGGACTGAGATACTCGCACCAAAGCATGGAGGGGTGGCTGCCGTTGGGTCAGAGGAGATGTCACCGTTTGCCGACATCTGGGTCTGCATCCAGCCGCCAGCATGTGGAGGAGAAGGTGCCGCGGGAACTGGGCCTCACTGGCGGACTCCCACGAGGAGGAGCCGTTGCCGGCCATCAGGGGAAGTCCGCCCACCTGGGGCATCCAGTGCGAAGAAATTCTCTCGACTGGTTGGGGACCGAGCGGCAGTGCATTTTGGGAACCGGACCAAGAATTTTTTAATCCCTCTCTCTCCTCACTCATCTCTGTCTCTCCTCATCCTTCCATCTCCTTTTTTTTTTTTTTTTTCACCTCGTCTGTCCTTACCCCCAGGTGTAGTGCGGGGCTGAGAGCCGTGGGAACAGAGCAAGGCCGGTGGCTCAAGTGCTTCCCGCTGAGATTTTAAAACAGTGGGTAGCACAATTCAACTGTGAAAAAATGCTACCAGCATCATTTTCATGTGGTTTGAGGATTTATTAACATCCATATCAACCCTACCCTTAAAACAGTGCAAAAAATAGTTGGTAGCACAATCTGATAGGTAGCATTACTCGTCAGAACACAAGCGTGCTAGTGCAGCTCTGCGGCGTTGCCTAGCATCCATCTGGCAAACCTCCGCAACAAACGGACAAACTTCTTCTCCTGTCCTGAACAAGTAAGGACTTTTTAAAAATCTGATGCTCTGTGTTTCACGGAAACCTGCCTGAATGTAGCCATCCCGGACAGCGTGTTAAATCTGGGCTTCCAGCTGTTCCAATGCAGAATCCGCAGAGAAATCATGAGGCGGTGGGACATGTTTCTACATCAATGAATGTACAGATGTAAAAGCATTGAAGAAGATGTGCTGTCCCGATCTAGAAGTAGTCTTCATCAACTGTAAGCCTTTCCACTCACCGTGGGAGTTTTCCTTGTTCATTCTCGCCAGTGTTTACATTCCTCCGCGAGCGTGTTTGAACGCAGCGCTGCAACAGCTGGCTGATCAGATCATAGACATGGAGCAACAAAACCCGGACTCTATTATAATTCTTCTCTGGGACTTTAGTAATGCAAATCTCTCCCGTGAATTGCCAAAATACAGACGGCACGTTACATATCCCAGTAGAGACAGTAATATACTGGACCCCTGCTACACCACAATAAAGGATGCATATCACTCCGTCCCACATGCAGCTTTGGGGCTCTCTGATCACTATCTGGTTCATCTTATACCTACCTACAATCAAAAACTTCATCTAAATCATCTAAAACTGTAGTAAAGACTGTAAAGACATGGACCAGTGAAACAGATCGGGCATTACAAGCCTGTTTCGAGTGCACAGATTGAGTGTTTTTGAAGCTGCTGCTGCCACCGATCTGGACAAGCTCACTGAAAGTGTTACATCATATCAGTTTCTGTGAGGATATGTGCATTCCTACCAGGACTTAATTAACACAACAATGACAAACCATGGTTCACAGCAAGACTCAGACAGCTTAGTCAGACCAAAGAAGATGCCCCTACAAAGGTTGGGACAGAGTCTTGTTTAATCAGGCTGAAAAGACACTGACAAAGGAGATCAGAGTGGCTAAGAGAAACTACTCTAAAACTACTCTACAGTTTTCAGCATCAGTGTGGAAAGTCTTGAAAGACATCACCTCCCCACACTGTGTCTAATCAACAACTGGCTGATGACCTGAATGAGTTTTATTGCAGGTTTGAAAAATCCGGTCTCACGCCCCTCATCCGTTCTAGCCTCCTCTCCACGCATTCATTAACACCTTCAGCAACCCCCTCTCCCAACAATCTGTGTAGAGGATATGTGCCAGGTCTTCCCGAAACAGTAGACAAAGAGTGCACCAGGCCCATGCCGTTTCACTGACTATCTGGCCCCAGATCACTGTTGCTGTGCGAAGGACGTTCCTGCTTCAAATGCTCCACTTTCTTCCCCATTCCAAAGAAACCCAAAGTCACAGGACTAAATGACTTCAGACATGTTGCGTCGTCATGAAGTCATTTGAAAGACCCGAAGGACATCACTGGACCTTTGCTGGACCCCCTGCAGTTTGCTTGGATGTCAACGTGGGACTGCACTACATCCCGCAACATCTCTCCAGACCTGGGACTTATGGGAGGATCCTGGGCTACAGCTCGGCTTTCAACACTATCATCCCGGATATCCTCCTGACTAAGCGTACCCAGTTCTCGGTACCCACCCAATCTGTCAGTGGAGCATCAACTTCCTTACAGACAGGCAGCAGCCAGCGAGACTGGGACAATTCACATCCAAACCATGCACCATCAACACCAGCGCCCCTCAGCAGGGTTGTGTTCACTCCCCACTGCTCTTCTTCATGTATACCAATGACAGCACTGCAAAAAGACCCCTCTGTCAAGCTCCTGAAGTTTGCGGACAACACTACACTCATTGGCCTCATCCGGGACGGTGACGAGTCTGCTCACAGAAAGGAGATTAAAGAACTGGTTATCTGTTGCAGTCATGACCTGGAGCTGAACACGCTCAAAACAGTGGAGATGATTGTGGACTTCAGGAGGAACATCCCCAGAGTGAGCAAAAGGGTTGGTGAAATCATTCTGGAACATTCTGGATCATTCACATCCAGGCCACTTTCTCTTTGAACTGTTGCCGTCTGGTTGGCGCCACAGAGCACCATAATCAGCCATTCATACTGTGTTTTTTTTTTTTTTTTTATATGTATTTTTAATTACTTATTAAATTTTATTATCTGTGTTATCACTGTCATTCTGTTTGTGCACTGGAAGCTTCTTCCACCAAGACAAATTCCTTGTATGTGAAAGCATACTTGGCAATAAAGCTCTTTATAGATCGCCTACCTAGACTTTTATACAGGCAAAGTTTGAATATTGCAGATAAAGTAGATTATTTTTTAATATTGATTATTTTCAAGGTTTCATTCTTTGGCCGTTTTATACATTGTTTAATACATTTCATACTATTTCATTTCACATGACAGGACTGTAGTTTATTTTTTTAACAGTTCATTACTGCATTTCTGGTAACAGCATTTAGTGACTTACAGAGAGCTATTTCTTTGTATGGCTTCTAGCTGATTAAAATAATAAAAGAAAAACAATTATTAAAATGATTCAGTGTTAATGTGACTAAAAATATTGATTTAGCTGAAATATGCCTAATGATAAAAGTAATTTTTTGCATGCACGCACTTATTATACGATAATTTTTTTGGGTGCACAAACGTTTGAGCTTCTGACCGTATTTGATGTGCACAATGTATGTGCTGCGTAAATCAATGTTTATATGTGAATAAAATAAATAAAATCTGTTCATCATATAAAGTGATTGTGTCTTTTCTGAAGACTTGGATTAAACCACTTGCTTCATATGGATTAGTTTTATGATGTCTTCATGAACTTTTTTCAATCTTGAAAATGTTGATTACCTAGACTTTTAATGAATAGACAGAAATGAGATTAGCACAATCAGGGAAGGCTCTTTAGGCTGTGTCGTCAAACATTCATTCGTTTACACGACACCACGATACCATTATCGTTTCCGTGTAAAATACAAAAAAACGCGAATTTGTGAGAACGGTGACATCACGCGCATGTATATCACGAGTTCAGTCTATAGACGGCATAGGGTTTCTTTACAAAGTGACAGCGCCAACTACTGGCCTGGCAGCAGAATACAGCGTTTTCATGGAATAATGTTTTCGTACGCGAATGATGCAAAGGAAAAACCTTACAGTTATTAGTACCTTGTTGTCGTGTAAATGTACCCTAACTGTTGTAATTGGAAATTAGAGGAAATGAATTATTGAATTTGGTCTGAGACAGTAAAAGGAGCTTTAATGGGTATGAAAGTAACATTCTTTTCACCTTTTGTTCACTTCACTAGTACAAATGTGCTTTGAATCAGATCCCTGTGTAGTTCTCAGCTCATTATAATCCATAACCAGGGTCATTACCTGTTGGACGTGTTTGTATTCAGTTTGAATCATGAACAAGTCATTCAGACCGGTTTTGTGAACCTGTCCAAATCATTTCAAACATTGCTGCTAATTCACCACCTATAAAACATTTTGGGACAGTAAGATTTTTTTCTGAAAGAAATATAATATTTTTATTTAGTAAGCAGGTATTAAATTGATTAAAAGGGAAAGTAAAGATTTGTTACATTTATTAGATTGTATTTTTATTTTAAATATATTTTAAATAAAATTTCTATTCATCAAATAATCATGAAAAAATTTATCACGGTCACATGTCTCATGTTTTCATCATTGATAATAATTTGAAAAGTTTCTTGAGCAGCAAATCAGCATATTAGAATCATTTCTGAAGGATCATGTGATATTTTACAATGTATTTAAATAGAAATATATTACTGGTTTTACTGTATTTATTTTATTTTTTAAATGCAGCTTTGGTGAGCATAACAGGCTTCTTTCAAAACATTAAAAAATTGTGAACCATAATTTAAAACTCCATCAAGTAACATTTTGAAAGGACGCTTTTCAGCAAGAGTAGTCAATCCAACACCATAATTTCTAAAGCCGAAATCATGTTTCCTCTGGTCTACAGTCTGTCACTCCCAGATCATATTTCCTTTCCCATAGATAGACCTTTCATTACAGCCGCTCAGGGACGTGTATTCATGAGAACAATGCTTGTTTACTACACAAGATAATCAGTATCAGCTGCTGTCGTTTCATCCGTCCTTCTATATTTTCACATCATCCAACGTGTTGCTAGTAGTCTTTGGTAAAGCTAGCCTCGTTTTGATGAATAACATGAAGGCTGATTTCTTCAGTGAGACTGTACTTTTGATGTAAGTCTGCCGGGTAGACGTTCCTCCGCATTGCCTTCCTTCCCGTGATCTTGCTGAGATTTTATGAGATATATCACAACAGGTGGATAACATATTACTGGAGGATTGCTCATACAGAGAGCCTGTGTCTCGTCCTCATTTCAGATTTCCAAGGCAGGTGTTTCATCACTTGACTAAATTGCCTTTTTCCACTATAAAGAACCTTTTGTTTTTAAGAGTGTTTTAAAGAGTGTACTTGTACCCCATTCACACCGACAGAAGTTTTGTCTCTGGAAGTTGCCAGGTCTCTGTACTCGTAGTTAGTATGTCTACATTCTTACCAGTGGATGTCCTGATGTTATTGGTGGGCTGCGTTCGGTGTCTGATTATTAGTATTAATTTGTAATCATGAAAATATACTAGCCTAACGTTTTTTAAGTGTCAAATATATTACCGAAGCTGAAAAGCCAAATGTTTCCTGTTCTTTGTTTTGTCAGTTAGCGAGCTAGCAGCTTAGCCCAGTAAGGCTGCTACGTCATGCACCGCTACGTCAAGCGTCGCTGAAGGCCATCTCAGTTTGAGTTAGCCTTTGAATGCAGCCTTTGTTTCGTGTCCTTCATTCAGCTCATTTTGAATGATACATTAAGTCTATTCCTCACTTCCTTATATCACCCACAATACTTTGCACACATTCCAATTCACGAAAAAGAAAAAGAACTAACGGAGAACGAGTTGGCCTTGAGCTTGTCTGAGTTCATTATGAAATGCAAGACACCATCATGTTCAAAACATGTTATCTTTTTGTTTTGGTGTAAATTAATCACTTAACACTAAATTGCTAATAATGTAGGCCACTGGAAGACCTCAGACGGCTGTCATTCACTGCCATTCAGTTAATAGAAAGCCAGTTAATTTAAAGATTTTTAATTTTTTTAGTATGAAATACTAAATGCCGTGATGAATGTGTGACGCAGCCATGCGCACTTACTAGGCCGTCTCATTTAAGCGTTTAATGCTGAGGACATAGATAGATAGATGGATACACAAACACACATAACGTTAAATTATCTACATATCATAATACAATCAAAAATAATCACGGACATCACAAAAAAACAAACAAAAAAAAACCCAAAAACAAAACAACAACAAAGAGAGCGAAGTGACGTATCAATGGCCGATTTCCTATGTATTAAGAGCTCGTATAGATACAGGAACAAAACTCTTACTATACCTGGCCTTTCTACACATCGGTAACCTATACCTGCGGCCAGAAGGCAGGGGGATACAATATAGTGGGTGGTCTGGGTCATTCAAGATTTGTTGTGCCTTTCATAACGTGAATGTAGAGACACTATCCGATAAATTAGGGGAAGGGATACCAATAATTTAACTTGTTAAATAAGATATCTTTAAGAATTTGTTCTTGTTGGTAACTGTTAGCATATGTTAGCACCATAAATAGGAGGACTCGAGGCTACTGGACTAGGAAGGACACAACCTCGACAGGAGCCAGCTTTCCGTTTGAGAAGTTTTTGCACCCTTGAAAGGCACTTCAGGAAGGTGACGCCATTTCTAGGAACGTTCCAAGCGAAAAGTGAACACCTGAATCCCTCAATGAAGGGCCCTCACAGGTCTGTTAGTGAAGGGAACATGTAGTGAGTCACTTCAAGGAAGCAATTTAATCATTTATGGCCATGTTCTGCCCTTCGGAGTGGATAGGGCATAGGGATGCTCATTTCCGATTGGAATTTCGTCATAGTCTTTCGTAGCCAGACCTTCAGACTGGCGGCAGACAGTGTTAACTCATTAGCAGCTTTCATTGGCCAAGGACCACGCAAGAGGCCGTCTGAATGACATGTAAGGCAACCAATCACAGTTCAGCGTTGTGTTTAGGGGTGTGAAAATATAAAGCCGGTGTTCCTACAATAACAGACCGGTGTGTAAAACTCTTGGACGTCTTTTAAAGAGTCTATGTATGCTGTGAACTTCACATACTTTTGAAAATCTAGAGTTAAGTTGATCATGATAAGCGCTTTTTGTTACAGTTGTAAACACTACTGCTTCCTTCTTCCAAGATGTGGACCGTTAAAGAACGTGACACACACGTCCTGTAGAATTCAACCAATTAGATGACGACCTCAAAACTCCCAAAGTGTTTCCCATTTTGCCTTACGCTGCATTCACACGAGGCATTGGCATCAACACTCGACGGATGGCGTGTCTGAAACTTGGTGCTGACGCGACCGTCATAGTGACAACAGCCAATCACATAACTTTTCCGGTGTTGTATGAATGCATTTGGCTAACGTCTGCGCTAGGGAATTTGCATAGGCGATCTGATTGGCTGACGCCTGCGTAGCGCTTAAAAGCTGCCACAAGCAACACCGGTGACGCGACTAACAATTCAGTTCAACTCTCCAACTTTCCAACTCTTCTCCCCTGGCCTCAATTTTGTTTTGTTTTTTTTTATAAAAAAAATGGACTTTGTCCTTACTTGTGATTTTTCCCTGTTTCTTTGGTAACCCAAAGTAGCGCCACACGTTGCTTTTCAATTTGTCAGTGATTTCGAACTCCTCGTCAGGCGTGGTTGTTAGGCGTTGGCGCAGCCATTGTTTTGGTATACAAAATAGTCCCTAACCAGGACGCTAACGTCACCTACAGGAGCCCAGATGACCAAAAATAGCCTTGCTAATGAGCTCGCGATTCACAACTTCACCAGACGTGAAAAAGCCTCGGAATCTGAATTGAAAACAACGTTTACAAGCAAACACATTTAACAAAAAATAATGCTAATAACAGGTTCGAATATTAAAGGATGCCTAATATTCGTTCGAATATCATTATTTTTTTTAAATATTTGAATAACGAAGTTCGGAGTCAGAGCCCTAACAAGTTGGGAAGTCGTAATTACGGCATCAGGTGCGTTCAAGTCAGAGCAAGATGGCGATGTACCTTTTCTAAAAAAAAAATATTTTCTCACTGACCACCACCACCTTGGAGACTCTGGGTTCAAAGAAAATTCACAGTTTCCCGCTCATAATTAAGACATCATGATGGCTTTTCCGTTTATATGGATTCAGTGCGTATACACGATCTTTCTGACATGACTTGAACACACCATTTGTATTCGGAGATACTACTCCCTTCATGTACGGTTTTTGCTTACTATATATTAGGGAAGTAGGTATTTTCGAAAGGAGGGACAGCTTTCTTTTAGCTAAAAGTGAGCTATACGAAGAAACGCTTTTGTATTTAAATACAATGGTGTGTAATCTCATATCATGAACAAGATTGAACAATTATCAATGGTTGAATCAAACTTTATACGTTTTTTCATGCTTATTTTTTTTTATTCTGTGTATAGAACAGTAAAATCACAGTAACATGAACTTGCCTCAAATACAGTATCTCGTTGGAGACATGGGCATGTGAGCTCTACTGACGTCACTTCATTTGGTAGTTCACAGTTCGTTTGCATGAAGTTAAATTTAAAAGGTAAATTCCAACACCATGTTGTCAGTGGTTACACTCACTCATGCCGTTGAAAATCAATGACTGCAGGTTGCTTTGTCGCTGCAGATCGCTGACATTGTGAACACTCATTTTGGGCTAACAAAAAGAATGATACCTCAAATTGTGTGGCTTGTTTAGGCCAGTGAGTAACTACCCTAGTAATGGTGTGCACACTAGCAACCTCCTAGCAACGTGCAAAAAAACCCCCAACCAGAACACCCTACAAATCAGTCAAAACAAACCACATTTTCGTCAGAAAGTGTAAATCAGTGAGTATGCAGTGGAATAGTGAAGCACTAAAGGGAATTTGTTTCTTTTTTTTCTTCTCACTCTGCTTATGTGGGCTGTATGCAAACGCTGCCGTGCACAACGCCAAAGGGTGATAAGACGCTTATTTGACTTGCTCGGTTCACCAGGAGGAAATGATGTCATCAAGCACAAGAGAGACAGGATTGTTTTGCTCAGCGTTGGAGCTGGCCAGCACAAGCCTCACATGCTCTGGCATATTTCTGTTGATTTGTTATGCAAAGAGTGTCCAGCGTTTCGGGTCTCACTGCCAATGGCTGTCTGCGAGTCTAGGGGAAAGGGTGCCGGTGACGTCGTTTTAAAAATAGCCACGGTGTTCGATGCTCTTGCACTATTGCTGCCCATCAGACTGATACGATTTAGGGCTCCCTTCTCTTCCTCCATGGATCTCAGGCAACCTCCCTAACTTTTTCGACCATGACCATACAAAAACCACAATGTTTCTGTGGATGTTTGCAGATGCAAAAAGCATTGATGCCTATGAAACGTACCTGTCCGCTGCTGTTCTACTGTCAACACACAGTTGTTTTTGTGTTAGTGTTTCATAGCCTGTGCCATTTCGCAGCTTCTAAGTGACATTTTGTTTATAGACTTGCGTTACCAGACTGCGCAGGCTTAGTGTCCTGTATTGTACACTGGTGTTTGTACAGATAATGCTGTGTTATTGTAATATTTGTGATAGCTAACCTCTCTCCTGTTCTGTTTTCTTTCCACAGACAACCGTCAACCAAGGAGGACAACTCAGCCATACTTAAACGTGCTGATAAATCCTTCATATTCAAAACAAGAACTGTTTTTTTTTTTTTTATGCTTAAAATCTAATTTTCATCCAGAGATTGACGAAAAGTGAGGAAGATTAAGACAGGGTTGGTCGGATAAAAGTTTCCTTCAAGGAACTGAAGATCTGTGCTTGGCAATGCCTCAGGTACAGGCCCTGTTGATCAAATTTGGTATCAAAATTGAAATTCAAATGTGTTTTTGAAATAGGTCTCATGGTATGCTTCTGCTTTTTCCTTTCATCTTATAGCCCAGCATTAGCGGTATGGAACCTCCCTTTGGGGATGCATTTCAAAACTGCTCTTTTGCTGACCAGGCACTGACCAGTACAGACCTGTTGGCCAACAATTCTGACCCAGATTTCATGTATGAACTGGTGAGTAACCCACAGTGCCCTCAATACCCACAGTTGTATTAATTTTTTTTCACATTACAGGCCCTGCACATAACTTGCAGCAAAAAAACAACAAAAAAAAAACAGAAAAATTCTATTGTGGCGTTGTATTGATTTGTTCCCTTGCTTTAGTTAAATCATGGCCACAATTTCACTTAATTAAAAAGAGGAAACGAACTAGTACAACATGGCTGCGCTTTGTCTAAATCGTTGAAATCAATTCTGTGGCCACGCCAGCTAATTTACATGACTTCTAAAAAAAAATCACATTTTTAAAATTATGCTACCTAAAGATATTCAAGTTGGGAACCCTAGTTCTTCAAAGAAATAAGGTAGTGAATTAAAATAAGTAATACCTTGATTGTTTAGTTACTTTTGCTTATTTTAAAGCTTGCTTTATTTTATTTTTAAGTCATCTTGGGGCCCTTTTGGAAGATTGATGGGCCATGTGAACTGTGTATTTAACAAAATATTTTTTATTCAATTTGAAGATTTGATTACTCATTGTTCAGTTACATTTTTCATGTTTATTTGCATAGCGCTTTTCCCAATACAAATAATTTCAAACCAGCTTTACAGAAAATGCGAAACTAGTACAGTCAACTAGCCAGAGGTGACCGTGTCAAGAAAAAAATAAAAAGGTATTGGAGAAAAACCTCGAGAAGCTCCAAAATCATCAGGGGGAGCTCATTCTCTGGCAAAAAGTAATGTCCTTAATATGGCTGTAATATACAGTTCATGCAACGGAAGTCATGAATTTATGAACATTGAGTGACAAATTGACTGCATTACTTTTGTATAGAGTTTCAGAAAACTTCCAGAAGTAGTTGTGGTGACATTTCCACAAAGGGATAAGCAGTTATTAAACCAGGTTGCATCGTGTACTTGTGTGCTAAAAGTTACTAACCTCAAGAATGTTAACCCAGGGCTTACAAAAGAACAGTGTGAAAAGTTGAAACCTGACAGCCCAGCATTAATTACAAACCCAAGGTGAAGTTTAGACATGCAACAAGATTTCCAAAGGGTTATGTAAATGACACTGGGTTATTCATTTCACGTGTTAAAAGCCCGTCAGTGTCTTCAGTGTGCCGTATAAAAGAAGTGACATTTTTAATGTTCGCAGGATCGGGACATGACTTGCCGCCAGAGCCCTAGAGGAGACATTTTCACAGTAGGGGACTGCAAGGACATGGACAGCATGGATCATCTACCTGAGCTGGCAGACAACGACCCCGCTTATAGCTCAAACTTTGAGCAGTGGGACACGTACTGGGAGGACTTGACGAAGTACACCCGCCTCACCAGTTGTGATATCTGGGGCACCAAAGAAGTTGATTTCTTGGGCCTTGATGACTTTTCCAGCCCTTACCAGGACGAGGAAGTGATAGGTCGGACGCCTACCCTTGCCCAGCTCAACAGTGAAGACTCACAGCCAGTTTGCGACACTCTTTACCATCCGGACTTGTTGGTGGGTCAAAAGCAGCTTTTGTTTCCACCTTCCACCATGGCAAAGAACGCCAACAGACTCAGCAACTCTGCAACCAGCGCCACATTGAGTCGCAACCCTCTGCCGGACTTCGCCGAGGGATCCCAGAAAGCGACCTGGCCTGTTGCCTCCAGCACTGACACAATGGCCAAGGCCCTGTTTCAGGGCCCTTGCAAAGCCCCACCTGGGACTCTAGACAACATGGATTACGTTCGCAAAGCCAAGGTGCGCATCAGCCTACCACGCAAACCTTTAGTTGAGAGCTCTACCCAGCAGGTTAGTGTTTCCACCGTTCCTCAAATCGAGGAGCAGGAGTCGACAGCTTCAATGGTCTGTGAGGATACAGCCATTGCCGCTAACATGGCATCCTCCATTATCTGTGAGAAGAGCGTTGAGACTCCTAAACGAGAGGTACCACGCAGTCCTGGTCCTGAAGTAGCGAGTCTGAGGACAGTGCCACACAAAGTCCACTTCCCTGCCGCCGCCGGAGGTGAAACCAGCGCCCTCGGATCCGACACTTCCGCCGCGGACAAAAAGAAGGAGGAAGAGCACAACTACTCGTTATTCTTAACCAGGGCCAGACTGGCAGCGAAGGCCACTGCTGACATGGAAGAAGAAGAGGAAGAGGAGGAGGAGGAGGAGGAGGAGGAGGAAGAAGGTGAAGAAGAGGAAGAGGCAGAAGAGGCAGAGGGACTGGACCTAGATGATGAAGACCATGATGAAGGGTTCGGCAGTGAACACGAGCTCTCAGAGAATGAAGAGGAAGAGGAGGAGGAGGAGGATGAGGACTATGAAGGCGACAAAGATGACTACGTTAGTGATGCATTCTCAGAGCCAGGTGCGAAACTACATGTTTTTTTTTTTTTGATGCTGTTATAACCAAATGCATAAAAACATACTGGTATTGATACAGATCTGATGCTGTTGCTCATGTGCTGTATGTTCTGTACATACAATGTCCTGTACATTCAGAACCCTAAGCGTCATACTTCCGAAGGTACACTATTCAGTGCCACCAAGCGAGTACACAGTTCTTTCAGCACACAGACCTAAAACTAAGTGAGCAGGAAGAGCGAGATCTGAATCAGGGTAGCGTCATATTTGAGTTTTGACAGGAATGTAAACGAGGCTGTGAGGTTGAAGTACAGTGCGTTCAATGGATTGCACTGTTGTTTAACAGCTGACAATTGTCTTTTCAACAACAAAAAACTACAACTTTCAATGGACAAAACTCCATAAAACCATTCTGAAAGTTGTTAATGTGAAAATTAATTGATCCAGGACTTTTATACGGTGCTTGACATTGTAAAGACTGTAAGTCTATCCCTCACTTCCTCGTTTGCATCCGCGTTAAATTTAATATGGCATCTAATCCGACTAAGTCTGTATCACGTTCGTTCTCCTAGAATGTCATCGCTCTCAACTAGAATTGGGAAGTTCGTTTTAGGACCTAGATACTTGGAAAGTGCATTGTAAGGTTGTGTGAAGATAATAACCCAAGGGAAGTGAAAGTAACAGTTGATCTTACCCAATACATTTACAATGTATGCATTTGGCAGATGCTTTTATTCAAAGTGACTTACATTTCTTTCAAGGTACACATTTTATCAGTTCTTGCTTTCCCTGGGAATCGAACTCATGATCTTGGTGTCACGCGTTTTTTTGTAAGCGGCATTATGGAGCTAATAATTTAAGCATTTTGCAATAATGTGTATGTCTGTTTGTGTACCTACTTAAAGGGATAGTTCACCCAAAAATGAAAATTCTGTCCTCAGTTGTTCACCCACATGTTGTTCCAAACCCATAGGACTTTGGTTTATGTGTTGCAATACCATCTTTTAAAATTGAACCTGAGTGATTTCTGTCCCTCGATCGAAAGTCCACTCCACCAAAACGTTTCAAGAAGTTCGCAAAAGTAATCCATCGGATTTGATCGGTTTAATCCAAGTCTTCTGAAGGGATGTGATCGCTTTATGATGAACAGATTTAATATAGTTCAATGGCTCTTGTGTGTCACGCAAGCACATTTCAGTGTCTGTTTACCATATTTGATGTCTATGGAAAGTCTCCATTTAGATAGCTAAGTGCACATGTGTCTGTAATTATTTATTTATTATAATTTGTTGTTTTAAAATGATACGTATGGGTTACTTACACTTTTGACCACATTATATGATTACTTACAGCAGTTTATTAGGGTTTGGATGATGCTTTGCCGAAAACCTAGTGACTCTTGTTAAATCTTTCAGATAGGGATTGTTGGAGTGTCATAATTTGTGTCAAACCCTAAATGTGTCCTCATCCACCAATCCTGTTGGAAACTGAAGAGACCCAAATTTCCACCTGTCAGAAAACATAGTTTGAAACGCCACTCACTGGAACTTTTTTCCCAAAGTTTTGTAGCTTGTCACCTCAAATTGAATGAAGCTTCTTTTCAGGTTGCTCTCTACAACACAGAGGTGTTGCAAACATTTTGTTTGTAAACATTGTAATTCCACCTATTGCATAATGATACTGCAGTCTCCTGTATTTGCTGTTGAAGTTGATATTTAATGAAAATATCAATCATCAGTCTCGCTGGACTGTCCTCGAAATTTGTAGCATTACTGAAATACAGGTATACGTAACAGCAAATGCCAAACCAGAAGTATCAGTACTCGTATTTTTCTTAGAAATTTTAAATTATGACTTTTCATTTGCTAGATTAAAGTGATTCTATAAATGCATGTTAGGAAAATATCCTTGTTGGTTTCTTTCTTCCTCTCATTACCATCTCTTTTAAACAGGATGTGACACAGATATGGTTGATGATGTCAAAGGCCTGACAGCTGGGATTTCCAGGAAGAGGGGAAAGCGTCGATACTTCTGGGAGTATAGTGAGCAGCTCATCCCATCCAAACAGGAGCGCATGCTGAAACCCTCCGAATGGGACAGAGAAACTCTTCCCAGCAACATGTACCAAAAGAATGGCCTGCACCATGGTGAGATATTTACTGTCCTTCTCATAGGTTCCCTCTTTACATTTATGGACCAAAGAAGTGGCTATTCAGTTCATGCTACAGATTATAATCACTGAAGATCACGCTAGCAATTATACTAGCAATTATTTTGAACATCTTCCAGTATCTCCCATCAAGCCTGATATATTGATTGCCATTGCTTGACTGACTTGTTTAGGAAAATACGCATTGAAGAAATCACGCCGGACGGATGTGGAAGATCTCACTCCAAACCCACGAAAGCTGCTTCAGATTGGCAATGAACTCCGGAAGCTCAATAAAGTTATTAGTGACCTGACGCCCGTTAGTGAATTACCACTAACCGCTCGGCCTCGATCTCGCAAGGAGAAGAACAAGCTCGCATCCAGGTAAAGCCTTGCTATTTGAACTACTACTGCTGCTTTCATTCTCAAAGCCAACACCCCAATGACTTCTCTTAGATTTATTCTTATGCAACACAATACCAGCATAGATAGACTGGTCAAACTGTATAGTGGATGGATGGTTTGTGAATAAAATGCTTAATTACAGTGCACCATAAAAAAAACTCTAATAGAAGATGGAAATTTTGTTTGAGTATGCAGATGAAACTGCACTTCTTGATTCTTCTTTTTGGTTGTTTTCTCCACCAGGGCCTGCAGGCTGAAGAAAAAAGCTCAGTATGAAGCCAACAAAGTCAAGTTATGGGGCCTTGGGACTGAATACGGTACGTTTTGACATCGCAATCAAATATTAAAGGAAGTGCCTGAGATTGTTTATTATAGAATCTCTCTAGATTATGTTTTGCTAACCACAGGGGTGCGTTTCCCAAAAGCATCGTTAGCCAACTCTGGTCGCAAGTTCCGTCCTTATCAGCATAGTTCAACAAGTCGTTCACCCATAGTTCCAACGAACATTTGCAAACAGCATCGCAAAGTTGTGTGTTTGGAACGACAGCTCTCGACCTGTGGTTAGAAGCAGAGTTTCTAGTTTGCATGACATGTGGACTCAATAAATCCTTATCTTGAGCAAAATAAGCAAGCTGACATACAGTACAACCTGTGTCTTTCACTTCGAATATATACAAATCTTACTTTCTCAAGAGAAACAAAGCACCGTTTTTGAAGAATGCGCATGTGCGTACGTGCTCTAGTTCGTAAGAACGAGCCTATGACTGAATCTGGAAATAAACCAAGATAAGTGAAAAAAATTAGAAGTAGTCCTCAGATGACATGTCTGCAACTTATAGCATTAATTCAATCTCAAATGGATCAATTAAAAGCAGTTGTTGCTTCACCACATGCGTGACATTATTAACGAACGTGGTTGAACAACAAATTTGCGACAATACGTTTTCGGGAAACGTCGTTGTACGGGAAACGCACCCCTGTCCCAGATTGAGTGTAACCTCCTTGCTTTCCTTTGAAATGGGGCTGTTAATTTTTTGTGCATTCTTACAACCAAGCAAATGCATCCATGTATGCCAAGAATGAACCAAAGATATGATTATCTACTTTTTCAGATCGTTTGCTGTTTGTGATCAACGCAATCAAAGAAGAGATAGTCAGCAGAGTTCAGGATATCTCAAATGACAAAGAAACAAGCATGACGGAGAAGTTGGATAAACTCATCGATGATACTCTAGGTAAGAAAATGTGCTGCATTCTTCACTCGTAAAAGTGCATTTAGCATTGACTTGGCATATGCTAATTATGTGTGATCTTGCACAAGCTGTCTTCAAGTTTTCCTCATGCACACTAGTAACAACTTAGATCTGCATGCGTTACAAACGTGATGAAGCTGCATCCTCTCAAACAGCTGCTATCCTTCAAGAATTTTAAGAGCCTCCACTTTGCTTTGCTCTGTTTGCTTTTCGTTAGGGACAATGAGCAAATCGCGACACCACAAAATGTACCCTCATCCGACTAGTGTCGCAGTTATCAAAACAGCTTTAAATGAATGTTTTAAACCTCTTCTTGTCATCATCACTGAAATATTTTCTCTTAATCGGGCCAAACTTAAAGCATACAACAAAACAGGGTGGAAGCTCATGAACTTGTCGCCAAAGTCTGGGAAATAAACTCTTCGGCAATGTTGGTAAAGTTTTTAGAAATGGCAATCTTGTGAGTTCCATTACTTTGCTGAAACTGTATACAACCTCAATTGAAAATTGCAATTTCACGGGGCAAAAACAAAGGTCAGTTGTCCATTACTAAGTGTAGCGATGTATGAAGCACAGCTCACACATAAGCCACTTTCAAACCAAGCATCTTTCTGTTTATCAACGTGGCGAATTCGCGTGAACAACTTGAACGAAATCTGTGTGGGGAAATCTTCCGCCCTCACGTGACATTCCGATGGATTTCACGTGGATTCCTATTGAAATGGCTGGATTTCACCCATGAAAATTTGCTGAAAAACGGTAAATGTGACCGCAACTTTAATTCCTGGTTTGAGAACGTAGACTCATCACTAAGGTGGCAATATCAGTGTCTTTTCTGTGCTCTCGTCTTAATGAAACTGTTCAATATTAGATCATATGTTTACAAACTCTTATTGAGAAAAAAAAAAAAAGGAAAAAAAGAAGTAATAGCTTTTCTTTGTTCATGCAGTGAAGCCACCAGTGGCCGGCCAGACTTCAGACTTCGTGAATCAGATCCTGGAGAACACTGGGAAAGGAGATCCCACCGGAGGGCTGGTGGGGTTGCGTGTGCCCACATCGAAAGTGTAAACCTCGGAGCACACATGAAGCCATCCGCGCCATTCTTGTCCCACACTGTATCGGCCCAACACTCTGCATGTCCATTTCACTTGGAGACGCACCCTCACATTTAAAGTGAATACATGCATACGGTACCCGCCTGTCTGTGCATACGTATGTATATATTCACCACTTGCACACCAATGGAAATGAAACTATAGTAGTTAAACTTTGCACTCAGTAGTCTGTTTCCTACCATGTGTGCATGTGGCTGGTATCAATCAACAGGCCGCCATGTTGCAAATATTAAAAGCCAATATATGAGATACCTCCTACAATCGAGAAAAAGAGAGAAAAAAAGCTAAATTAGCACTAGTCTTTGCTGTAGCCATTTTCCTCTTGCATCCAGCTAAATCTGTCAAATGCCCATAACGAGTTTTGAAAAGCGGAGGCGCGCTCTGCAGAGAAACTACGAAGGCATTAGCTCCTTTGATTTAGCGGTCGAAAAAAAAGGTGTAAATGCAGACTTCCCGAGCTTTTGAACACGGCATGTGCGATTTCACCTTCGAGATACACCTTTATACACAAACTACAACATTGCCGAGGGAAGTACTGAGGAACGCGAAAACTGACGTTCAACAAAGAGTAGTGCAACGTCACTGAAGTTCGGTGTATATATGTAGGATAGGGATGCGTCAAACGAGTAGGAGGTGAGGAAGCGGGCCTCAGACGCCCATTTCCGCACACTTGCGATCGTCTCAGGTTGGAGAGAAAGAGAAAGGAGAGAAGGAGTGTGTGTTTTTTCTTTCCGTTTTTTTTTTTCTTTTCTTTCTTTGACTTGAGAAGATGGTCAGTTAAACCCCTTATTGTAAATAGGCGGGATGATTATTATCCACTGGTGAAACCTTTTCCTTTCTACACTTTGGTTGAAGTGCCCTCGCGTCAGACCACCCTTGATGTTGTGTTGCGAATTCTCAGCGAAAGGGGCTTAAAAAGTTGATTCCCAGACTGGGTTTTGTTTATATTTGTACTTTATATATAAGTAAGATTCATTGTGCCTTGTAATCGCGGAGTTGAGGAAAAATAAAACTCAATGGAGAGCGCAAATGGACCATTTTGCAGAGCGCAAGTAGTCGAGGCGAGGTTTGTAATGTAATTCAGCTCTTTAAAGATACTCTGAATGTACATAGGAACATGGAAAATATATATGCCACAGAGTCTGTGCTTTGTATCAAAAAGATGGCTCTGGCAAATGTCTTTTTTCGGTACTTCGTTTAAGAGGGGACGGGGGGTGGGCGGTGTCGTACTATAAGAAATATTCACATATAAAATACAAAAATGATGTTTGCACACTATATTTTGATTGTTTTGTTTTTTGTACCAAAGACACATGCAACTTAAAATGGCAACTAGCCAGTCTAAGTAAGGTTTTGCACAGCTTACCTGACAACGTATTGAATGTAGGAAAAATGGTAGGGTCAGGGATTTCTAATGAACTGTGAAATTTGCTTGGGTCCAATTCTCTGCAGAAAGAAGCGTTCATTTGCATCCTCGTTTTGTACAATTTTGTACTGTTCTTTTTTGTTCTCTTTGAAATGTTCGGTTTCCCTCCACGAAGTTTTGTTGCGTATTTAAAAGAGGAGCTGTAAAGTTAATCGAGATGATGTTTCTATTGTGCCCATAGGAAGACACGATCACGAAACCGAAAGGTTTGCTGTTCTTCCTATAGTTGTAGAGAAGAGTGCACACACACAAATAATACACAAAAGTCCTTGTCTTGTTTATAGTTTGTATACGCATTAATCAATATTAAGATGCCTCCTTATGAACTGATTAGTTACTCAGCACGAAACATTTTTATGCTTGTGTCTTCTTACTCTTATTGTTGAAATATTGAAAGAAAGAGAAAATTGCGTATATTTTTGTAGAGATTGCCTTTATCTTTCCTCTCCTTGTTGCCCACATTCTCGAATGTTTTTGAAAGCACTTATCTTGCTAAGGAAAATCAGATGATCCTGTGCAAATTGTTATTTAAAATCTTTTTTTTTTGTATTTAACACAATCAGTTACTTAAATGTACTTTTCCGGCTGAATCTCATGATGAAAAAAAAGTCCAGGTTATTTTTAACCCCAGTATCAAAAAAATAAATAAATAACCGTGACCGTTTACGTCGAATAAATGAGAATTACTTTAATGAGAACCGAAGTGGAAAATTCCCTGCCACCATGATCTCAAGCTGCTGCAAATTTGTTCATTCTGAAAAATCTCTTCCAAAGGCCTTTTAAAAGTGACTTTATGCTGAAGCTTGCGGAGAAGGTTGTAGCTCAAATATCATTTTGATCAAAGAAGGGAGAATATTTTTTCCTTTTAAAAATCTAAACTGGTAGAAAGAGTTTTGTAAAAGCTATTTTTCTGTATTTACTTTTGGTAGCATAGCAAAAATATTCTATATACCGTCCATGATGTGTTGTACCTTTTTTTAATTTTCCTTTTTTTTGTACATAGAAAGGAATTTAGATTTAATCTAAATGTGGAATATATATATTATATTATATATCTATAAATCTATAAATGTATAATAAGTTCTATATTACATGTAAGAAAGCAAAAGCACTTTGTCTAGACAAAAAAGAAAAAACAAAACAAGACAAAAAAAAATAAAAGCTTTCCCCCTCCAATTTGCTGCTAAAACCGACCTCGTTTGAATGCTGCGGTGCGTACTTGACTTTTGCCATCTTGACCAGAGCAGTGTGACAGAGAGGTCTTGAGCGGAGACGGACATCGGTGTGCGTCTCGTTGAGCGGTGCGGTCTCTGACGTCACAATCCTCATTTGCCTTCAGTAGACATTTCCTATGGAAAAATACAAATTCTGCTTTGAATTTTTCTTCAGGTATATGTACAGTGTTGACACATTCTCTCTGGCCAGAGATAGGTATTGTTGTCATTGATTTTTTTTTAAAAAGTAATT
Organism: Scardinius erythrophthalmus; assembly: GCF_964197995.2. Classification (NCBI taxonomy): domain Eukaryota; kingdom Metazoa; phylum Chordata; class Actinopteri; order Cypriniformes; family Leuciscidae; genus Scardinius; species Scardinius erythrophthalmus. Next base: position 35,535,965 of record NC_138237.1, on the reverse strand, counting down.
TTTTACGTACTGAGGGAAATCTGAGGTATCTGAGGAAGGAGCTCAGAAAAATATATATATATATATATATATATATATATATATATATATATATATATATATATATATATATATATATATAATATCGCTGTACTGTAAGGCAGTTCCATTTGCCATGGGGAATCAATTGGACTAGTCTTTATTTTGTTTTAGTTTATATATTTTGTTTGACTTTTTCTTTAAGAACCCATCTATTCTCAAAAGACAGAAAAGCCTGAAAAGAAATAAGACTGGCCTTTCTTGTGCCAGGTCATTAGCTCTAAATGATAACGATTGTCCTGTAAAATAAGCTTGATGGCAAGTGACAATGAGCAAACGGAGATGGAAATGCATGTTGTCCTTCTGTCGACGGCCTGCTGTACGGAGAGCGTTTGGTGGTTATCGTAGTTTGCTGTCGCAAGCTCTCGCATTCGTGTTGTGAGCTGTGCCGTGTTTAGTGTTTTAACCAGGGGACTCTGTGGCATTCAAACAGGAAAAGGTTGCTATTTAAAGCCAGTATTTTATATTTCTTTCTTTTTTTGTTTGTTTCCTTTTTTTTTTTTTTTTTTTTTGCTAATAAGCTTTTTATATAAAGAAAGATATTTAAGGAACACATACACATATACACGCACACATTTGTATATGTGTGTTTGTTTTGTTTCATAGCGTGATTAACATTCATATGAATTAATTGTTTATTTTATAATCTTGGGGAAATTACTTCTGCCTTCAAAAACACATATATGCATTGAATACATTTAAAAAATAAATAAAAAAAAACTTCACAAAAAGTACAAATAATTCACTGTTTATACAGCATTTAATATATTGCGCAGTTTAATATGTTTCTTGCGTATTCGGACATTTAGCATCATATTCTTTTTTTTTTAAAGGGAAATAATGTAGCTTTCTGTTTCTGAACGATTTGCGTGGTTTGCTTTATTTTGCTTGTATTTTTTTGCGGAATTTTATTAGAAATCGACCGTACCGTGATATTCTAATGTATCCTACAAAAAAAAAATACAAAAAAAAAAAAAAGAGTAAGCTGGCTATTTTTAATTTTGATTGATTGTTTTCATTGTCTGCATATTGTTGACGATTTAATAATTTTGGACGCAAAGCTGCTAAATCACGTTGTGAAATTGTATAGTGAATCATTCCCTGTTACATTCAAGCTACGATGAAATGAGTTTTATGTGATAAACAATTCTTTATCAAGCGATGGATCTCACGCCACTATCTTTATACCGCGGATTCATCAAACGCATTTGGGTAATTCACATTGGATTCTTCTAAAATGGCTACAGTATATACTCAAGAGCATTCAAACAAGCATCTACACCTTTCCTTTTCAATGGTTTGTGTAGATGTGTTCGCTATATATATATATATATATATAAGAAAGATTACTCCTATTGGTGCACTATGCAGGTTTTCCTCTGTAGAAAGACAGGATGATGCTTTCGTTTACAGCACTTGTATTTTTTTTAACAATTGTATCTGATTCATGGGTATTGTAAAATTAGTTATCGATGGTAAACAACATGGTGACTAAGCTGAGAACGAGCATTTCACGGAAGGCGGCCTGTCTTATTGTTGCTAAATAAACATGCTCTTTCCAATGTATTTAACCTATTGAATGTTGTAGTTTTGTTTTGCTTTTTATTTTTATTTTTTGGCTTTCCTTTTGTGCTGTTGTTTAATGGACCTTGATGAATCGTTTTACCATTCTGTGCATTTTGTTACTCTGTATCTTGTGTTCTCGTTTCAACTTGAGTGTTCTTCTAAAGTAGAAAGACCTTCAGGCTTGCATTATAGCGCTTGAAGGTTTAGCAGCAGAACTCGAGCATGCATTCCTACATATCATGACTCCGGCTGCTCGTAAATGTTCCATTCACAATTCTGTATGATCCCTTTACTTATGATATTTGAAACCATGGGTATGTTTGTTTGCGCATGCTAACCTTGCTAAATTGATATTCATGGAGCTTTTGCGACCGACAGTCTTTGTTCTAACCAATGAGCACAAATGGGAAAAGAAACTCTGAAACTTTGATGTAAATCACCTCCTTCACACTCAGCTCGCGAGCTGACAAAAGACCCGCATTGCACTTGGTTTTACAGAATTTACAATGTTATTTTTGAAATGTTGCCTGCAAAATCAGGTGCCTTATCCAGACATGAAAATCCAAACTTGATCTATTGACTTTTTTTTACGAAAATGAGATTTTGCCCATTATGCCAAGAATTAAATCACAAGAATTCCTCTGAAATTCTCTCTCTCTCTCTCTTTTTTTTTTTTTCTCTTTTGTTTGTTTTCCTGCTGCGTCTAGCAGTGAGCTTGCTTCAGATGAGAACTGTTGCTGCTTTGCCCTCTTACAGTTTTCATTGAAAGATGAATGTAGTCTTCCTTCAGTGGAGTCCAATATGATTAAGCGTAAAGACTCTGTCCCGTATGTTTTGGTTGAGAGACTATCCAAAGAGTGCTGCAATCATAGACTCATTGTTTTGTTTTGTTTTTCTAAATGTTTATATCATCGATTATATATATATATATATAAAAAACATATATATATATATATATATGGTTTATATATATATATATGTATATATAAAAACCATGTTTAGGTTCTGGTGCAAGTTTCAATTGTCTCTGCCTTTGTTTTGACCTTGTCTTGACTTGGTAGAAGTAGGTTAATCCATTCGTACATGATACATTGTAACTTTTATACGTTCGACGTGCGTAGTGGGAAGCCCTCGGAGTGGAAGAAGCTTTGCAAAGACAATGTAAAACCTTATTATTGTGTCCCCTCACCAATGCTCAAGATTATTGTGCCTCCCGATTCTTCTGGATCTTCTGTTCCTCAGATTGCCGACTATGACCTGGAGCAGAGTCATTCACCAACCAACAGATATGGCCTTCAGCAGTTGTTCTCCATTGAACAGAATCAAGGTTTTCCTCAAACGCAAAGACGACACAAGCAGAGGTGCGCATTGCTCGGCCTAGATCGACCTGTGGTGGAATTCAAAGACGTGGAGGCCGGTGGATATCCTCTATCGTACGGTCGGGACGCTTTCCTTGCACTCAGTCACTCCCTCAGAGAAAAGTTGAGTCTTCTTTTGGTGGTTTCTGCTGCATGGCTCCCTTCACGGCAAAAGGGGGAAAGAAGCTCTTCGTTTTATTGGGTTCAAAAAAACGTGGACATTGGGTAGGAGTCCTGTCTCGCCACCCATGGTGCTGAATTTCAAAATATGTACTTGAACACCCTCGGAGCTATGACTTGGCATGTGTGGTCAGGTCCGTGAACTCTTCTCCCTCCCCGATCTTACGCTAGAAACCGTTCCGAAATAAAGTTGCTCTTACGACATCTGCTCAAGCCACTGCAACAGCTGTGCCAAGACCTGACCCCATACCGGGCGCTCATATTGGACTTGGACCGAACCAGTGGTCGAGCGGGAAAAGGGCCGTGATAATGTAGCGGTGATAGCTAATTTTGATTGTCTGTCTGTTTGTTTGTTTGTTTGTTTGTTTGTTTGTTTGTTTGTTTCTGTTGAGGAAGACATGGAGAGCTAGTAGGGTCACTTGGACTGTATGGCCCAGATTTCTTGCACTGACGTGCACCGGACACACTCGAATCACTAATGGACTCAACATTACCAAAAAGGTCGATGACGAATGCTCGCACCTGTCTGATCGCATACTTTTCTACACAATTAAGCTGCAGTGATTTACATTCCCTTCCAACCTTTGCCAAATTTGCATCGAAGTACTAAATTGACCTTCAACATTGGAAGCGGGTTTGCGAAAACTTAGCCAGGGCCACCAAAAGCTTTTTATTTCGATTCCTTTCGTTTCCTTAGTTCTGAAAATCCATACAACATTCAATTTAACAACGACTGACATGAAGTGTCAGTTCTTTGAAAAAGAACGAAAAACGAAGAAAAAAAATACACAATACGTGAACTTGTGCTTCTAATGTTGTATGGTATTCTACTTGATAATTTAGCATGGGATCTTTAAGTAGCTAGTATTGTGTGTGTACTCCCCAAGTGTAAAATCTCTCTTTTTATTTTCTTTTTTTTTTCTTTCTTTTGTTAGTTTGATCCAGTCATAGTAGGAAGGCTGTATTTCATTGCTAAGTGCTCTGTCATAGATCTCTTGGTGATATTCTTAAGCAAAACTTTGCAGAAGTGTATCCTACTGAAACTAACAGTTACTTGATCCTATTAGCAATGTCTATATTTGTAGTTCACATATATGCCTGTTCAAATTCAATATCTTGACAGTTGTTCTATTTATGTTTCAGTGTTGTGCTGGGTTTTGACTTTTTCTTTCACTTTTGTTTCTTTGTTTTTTTTTCGGCACAACTAGTTGGAGAACAGCTTGGTTCATCGAGCCTTGTTAGTGTACAGATGTGAAGTAGGCTTATAAGCAGTTGTGATTGATCTTCAAAATGTGTCTGTCTGTGTTATTGTGCCTCTTATTATTTGATTTAAATTTTTTGTATTATCCTTAATTGTCACTGCATTGTATCAGCCCGGAGTTGGTACCACAATTCTGCTTGTAACCATGATAGTCTAATTCTATTACTGATTTTACTATCAAAATAAACATTAGAAACTGCAGCACTTCATCTGTCGTGTGTTTTTACTGCATTACCTTAAAAGGGATACTTCACCCAAAACTGAAAATTCAGTTTTATATTTTGATTCTGATTATTTACTCACCCTCATGTCGTTCCAAACCCCCAAGACTTTCGTTTATCTTCAGAACACAAATTAAGATCTTTTGATGAAATCTGAGCTACGCAACTACCACTTTGACATTTCAAAAAGTTCATAAAGACATGGTAAAACTAATCCATATGAATTGAGAGGTTTGCAGAAGCTCAAACGTGCTGCGTAACACGAGAATGAACCTCATTGGTTCTTGCTGAAGCTCAAACATGCAGCGTAACACAAGAATGAACCTCATTGGTTCTTGCAGAAGCTCAAACGTGCCGCGTAACACTAGAATGAACCTCATTGGTTCTTGCAGAAGCTCAAACGTGCTGCGTAACACGAGGATGAACCTCATTGGTTCTTGCAGAAGCTCAAACGTGCTGCGTAACACTAGAATGAACCTCATTGGTTCTTGCAGAAGCTCAAACGTGCCGCGTAACACTAGAATGAACCTCATTGGTTCTTACAGAAGCTCAAACGTGCTGCGTAACACTAGAATGAACCTCATTGGCTCTTGCAGAAGCTCAAACGTACCGCGTAACACAAGAATGAACCTCATTGGTTATTGCTAAAGCTCAAACGTGCCGCGTAACACGAGGATGAACCTCATTGGTTCTTGCTAAAGCTCAAACGTGCCGCGTAACACGAGAATGAACCTCATTGGTTCTTGCAGAAGCTCAAACGTGCCGCGTAACACAAGAATGAACCTCATTGGTTCTTGCTGAAGCTCAAACGTGCCGCGTAACACGAGGATGAACCTCATTGGTTCTTGCAGAAGCTCAAACGTGCCGCGTAACACTAGAATGAACCTCATTGGTTCTTGCAGAAGCTCAAACGTGCCGCGTAACACTAGAATGAACCTCATTGGTTCTTACAGAAGCTCAAACGTGCTGCGTAACACTAGAATGAACCTCATTGGTTCTTGCAGAAGCTCAAACATGCAGCGTAACACAAGAATGAACCTCATTGGTTCTTGCAGAAGCTCAAACGTGCTGCGTAACACTAGAATGAACCTCATTGGCTCTTGCAGAAGCTCAAACGTACCGCGTAACACAAGAATGAACCTCATTGGTTATTGCTAAAGCTCAAACGTGCCGCGTAACACGAGGATGAACCTCATTGGTTCTTGCTAAAGCTCAAACGTGCCGCGTAACACGAGAATGAACCTCATTGGTTATTGCTAAAGCTCAAACGTGCCGCGTAACACGAGGATGAACCTCATTGGTTCTTGCTAAAGCTCAAACGTGCCGCGTAACACGAGAATGAACCTCATTGGTTCTTGCTAAAGCTCAAACGTGCCGCGTAACACGAGAATGAACCTCATTGGTTCTTGCTGAAGCTCAAACGTGCCGCGTAACACGAGGATGAACCTCATTGGTTCTTGCTAAAGCTCAAACGTGCCGCGTAACACGAGGATGAACCTTATTGGTTCTCGGACATCAAGCGAACGTGCTTGAGCTTCCATTTACACAAGCTTTTCTGTTACTGATGTGTGCACTGATAAATGTTTAGGTGAATAAAAGCCTAAATTAAATATGTTCATCATATAAAGCTATCGAGTCTCTTTAGAAAATGCATATGGATTACTTTTATGATTTCTGTATGAACTTTTTGAAACATCAAAGTGGTTGCGTAGCTGTCAATGGAGGGACAGAAATCCCTCAGGTTTCATCAAAAAAGATCTTCATTTGTGTTCCGAAGATGAACGAACGTTTTATGGGTTTGGAACGACATGAGAGTGAGTAATTAATAGGGTTGGGTACCGAGACCCGGTTCCAATAGGGAACCGGTTCCGACGTAAACGGTAGTAACCAGACCGATAAAGAACGAAACTTTCGGTGCCTGATTTCGGTGCCTGACGTTTTTTACCGCCCCCTATAAAACATCTCGCGGCACGAATGATCCAATAACATCTCCAGTTAACCAGCAGAGCGAGCATTAATTTAGTTCGTTTGTTAAATAAGAGGCGATTTTGCGCTGAAATGCGTTTTTTAAATCAAGTGATCAAAGTGCTCGTTGCCGCTGCGATCAGTGGCGCGGATACAGTGTTTTCTCTTGTGGCTCGCGCACTGTCACTCGGACGCGCGCTTCGTTGCGGAGATCGATCTATTTATGAGGCGCCGTCTATATGATTATGTGCGCGGAGAGTTTGTGTGTGTGTGTGTGTGTGTGTGTGTGTGTGTGTGCTCGCGTCTCAGATGAGTATGCGCGGATATTTCCGCGCGTCTCGTGTGTGTAGAGTTTGCGTGTTTGTGCGTGAGCGACTTTAGATGTGATGTTGAGCATTTCATATTAGTTTGAGCATTCAGCAGTATACATGTATGACTACTTAGTAGGCCTATGTGTATGCAAGGGTTTCATATGTGCGTGAATGAAGTTTGATTTAAAGAGATACTCCACTTTAAAATGAAAATTCTGTCATCATATACTCACCCTCATGTTGTTTCAATTCTTTATGAATTTCTTTCTTCTGCTGAACAGAAAGGAAGATATTTAGAATAATATCAGTAACCAGACAGTTTCTGGTCTCATTTACTTACATAGTATTTTTTTTCCTACTAGCCTATGGAAGTCAATGAGACCAGAAACTGTCTGGTTACTGATATTATTCTAAATATATTCCTTTCTGTTCAGCAGAAGAAAGAAATTCATACAGGTTTGAAACAACATGAGGGTGAGTATATGATGACAGAATTTTCATTTTAAAGTGGAGTATCCCTTTAAGCCCTAGACGACGCCTATCTATTCATTCTGGTGAAATCACAAATTATAATGGACACAAAGTGTCCCTGCTTGATATACAACCACTGATGAGCATAATCGTAAAAAAAAAAAAAAAAACTACGAATGCGGATTAGAACCCAAAACCTCTGACACGCCTGACTAAAGTTCAAGTTCAGCTGCCAGTGTTCCTCTTCGGATAAGTCTAATATTTTAATGCCAACTGCAAATCTTGCATATCAAGTATGAAGTATATCAATATCAAGTATATTTATATGAGGCTATACTGTGTGTGTTAAATATTTCTGCTCAGTGTCAGATATTTCTCTGTTTTGTAAAAGTCATAATATGAGAAGACAAAATTTTGATGTTAACTCAAGTGTTATCGGCTACATCAGTAGCCTTTTAAACAGCACAATTTTTCATTTAATCAGAAATCAGAAAATCTTTTTCAGAAAATCACACACACACACACACACACACACACACACACACACACACACACACACACACACACACACACACACACACACACACACACACACACACACACACACACACACACACACACACACACAGAGGTATTATTTTTTTGATAAAGTGTGTGCGGTTTAGTTTTGTTAAGTACCGTTTCAAGAACCGTTTAAGCACCGGAACCGTTTGAAAAATACCGAGTAGGTACTGGTATCGGATAAAACCCAACCGATACCCAACCCTAGTAATTAATGACAGATTTTTCAGTTTGGGGTGAACTATCCATTTAATAAATGCTAAGCATTTTCTCTTAACCGCAATAAATTTCTTAACTCAGTGACATACATTTAAATTGTGCAAGCTTTAGATTTATACTTTCTTCATAAATGTCACGTTGACAACATTATGACTGTCCCAAGACCCAATTGTCTCATTCTGTTCTTCCTTTCTTCTCTTCCTCCAATTCTTTCTCTCTTCCTCACTCTGTTTTTGGATGCCTGTCACTTCTGGCAACAGTCATGCATTTCTCAGTCAAAACGAAACCACAAACTTTCCCCTGCTATTCTGTCAGTAGTTATGTGGGGTTTGGCCATCTTACACTGTATGTTTGAATTTTAAGAACTGTGCAAAACAATCCCAACTAGCTCATTTTAAATAAATAATATACAATACATTCGGCAGTTTGGCACAGTATTATACAGTTGGCTATGGTATTCTATCTTAAAATGCAATTTATTATTGTATTCTTGTGAGCCATTACAACAGTAGCCTAGAAAGTAGAAAAGTCGATTTTTTTTTTTCAATGTAATAAATACACAAGGCATTTTTTTAGGAAAATCGTATTATAAAGTATCATGTATGCACCACATTGCTCTCTGTTCCCAGGACAGTTTTGCAGGGCTCATCAAGAAAAAAGGCGTTATGAAAATGCGTTAACGCCTGGACCTTCTGACGTACCGTATAACAACAAAGATGGCGTCCTCTTCTGATGTACACGTCCGAATATGTGGACAAGAGATTGTTAAATATGATCTGGAAATTAAAGCTCTTGTTCAGGTAGACTTCATTCTTCCTATTATCATATCAGCCAGGGTTTTGCGGTCAAGTTCGTCCGACAAAAACAAAGATGTGGCCGTAATTGCCATGGCTTTGTCAGTCAGCATGAATGGAAACAGTAAATTGTGTGTTTTTCTCGTGTCAGGATATAAGGGAGTGCTGTGGGCCACAGGCGGTGCTGCTGGATCTGAACTCCACTGTCAAGGAAAAGTTCAATCAGTTAAGACTGAGGATTCAGGTAACTTACATTCAACCAGTCAGATATACATGCCAGGGCAACAGTAACAGAGGACCAAGCTACGATAATAATGATATAGGAACGAATTCAAAATACAAGAAACTTCCAGAATCAACGTTACTTTCGTCTTTCTGTCAGGTTTTTTATTTATTTATTTAAATAATCAACTTTTTTTCCCATAATGTATCTATTATACAGGTTTTTGTATATCTGCCTTTATTTTATTTAGTTTTTGTTATTGTTTTAATGACGGTGGATAATGCCAAGTTACTGTGGTTTTATTGTTACTGTTATGGCTGAAACTATTGTTATTATGGTAAAAAAAAATTGTGATGAGCAGCTGGATAATATCCATCGTAATTGTATAATGATTATAATGAGATTATTGGCATTTTGCAGGTATTTTCAGTACCAGTCAAAAGTTTGGAAACATCACTTTTTTTCATGTTTTTGAAAGAAGTCTCTTCTGCTCACCAAGGCTGCATTTACTATGACCAAAAATAACAGAAATAAAGTAACATTGTGAAATATTAATACAATTTAAAATATTGGTTTTCTATTTGAATATACTTTAAAATATAATTTATTTCTGTGATGTAAAGCTGAATTTTCAGCATCATTACTCCAGTCTTCAGTGTCACATGATCCTTCAGAAATCATTCTAATATGATGATTTGATTCTCAGTTATTATCAATGTTGGAAACAGTTTAATGATGTGATACTTTTTTTTTCCAGGTTTCTTTAATTCCTAACCCAAAATAGAAATCTTTACTAACAATATAAATCTTTGCTATCACTTTTTATTACACATCCTTGTTGAAAGAATTTAATACTTTTTATTCAGCAACAACAAAAAAAAGAAGGAAAAAATTACTGACCCCAAACTTTTGAATGGTAGTGTATATTGTTACAAAATATTTTTATTTTGAATAAATGCTGTTCTTTTTCTTTCTTTCTTTTTTTCATCAAGGAATCCTGAAAAAGTATCACAGGTTCCAAAAAAATATTAAGCAGCAAAACTGTTTCCAACATTGATAATAAATCATCATATTAGAATGATTTCTGAAGGATCATGTGAAGACTGGAGTAATGAGGCTGAAAATTCAGCTCTGATCACAGGAATAAATAATATTTTAAAGTATATTCAAATAGAAAACCATCACGAAAGAGAGATGAGGTGAGAGAAAAGGAGACGGAAGGATGAGGAGAGAAACTTTCTCTTTTTAAATTCTATTATATTTTGTTTAAAAGTTCAGTAAACTTCCATTTAAAAAGAAAAGAAAATCTGAGTAATACTGAATTTGTTACCAGCTGATTTTAGCAAAACAACCTTTTTTGATAGGACATGGAACAGATGGCAAAAGAACAAGACCGAGAGACTGATAAGCAAGCCATCTTGAGTGAAACGCAAAGCCATCGGAAGCAGATGTTAAGGTTAGAGAAGCAACTATCTTCTTGATCTATCTTCAACTATCTTCAACATAATCTTCTGATTATGTATTGAATGTCAGATTTAATCTCAGCATTATCACTCCTCTCATCATGTCTCAGTAACCAGATGGCGTGGAGGAAGGCAAATCTGGCCTGTAAGATGGCCATTGATAATCTGGAGAAGGATGAACTGCTTCAAGGAGGCGACTCAGTGAGACAAAGGTTAATCATGCTGCTGTTTTCAGCCAATCAGAATCAAGTCATTGTGTTTGGAAAAAAAAAAAAAAAAAAAAAAATGGCTCTATGGCTCTTTTATCCATATTCCCTCAATCCACGTGTTGTTCTGGGTTCAGGAAGGCCACTAAAGAGAGTTTGGTGCAGACGTCAAGTGACATCACCGAGAGCCTGATGAGCATCAGTCGTATGATGTCACAGCAGGTGAAGCAGAGCGAGGAGACCATCGGGACTCTGGGTAAAAAAAGGAAAAATCCTATCACCATCATATCAAAATGTCCATCTGTTAAAGGAATAGTTCACGCACAAATGAGTAGAAATTTTGCAAATTGTCATGTGATTTATTGCTATCGCTAATTAACAAGGATTTACACCTAAAGAGATGAACAACACGTCTGAGAAATATCATTAGTCGTTGGGGAGGTTTACACGACAATGTTTTCAACTAAAAGCGGAAGACATTTTATGCGCTTTGGCCATAAATTTACACGACAATGCCGTTTTGGGGGCCTAAAAACGCAAACTTTTGAAAACGGGTTTCAAAGTGCAAGTTTTTGAAAACGACACCCTTATCAAAAACATGAATCTGTGAAAACTGTGACATCATGCAGATGCGTATTATTCATTTAGTCTATAAGCTTTTCTTTTTTTTCTTTTTTTGCAAACGAAAGGATACAGATATTAGCAATAAGAAATAAGAGGGGGATACGGACATCATCTTCACAAGTGGCTATAAGAATTACTCAAATCACAATATAACATTTTGTCATCATGAAAAATGAACGGTGAAGGATGATACATGTTTTCGAAGCTTTTGTGTTCAAAGGTTTTGACATTTTCTTAAAGGAAGTAAAACGGGACTTTACATCAGAGGAGGACATTCAATTTGGACAGTTGGGGTTACAGTGAATAATTCTGGCTTTGTGAAGATGAAATTACACTGAACAAAATTATAAACGCAACAGTGAGATACTGACTGGTTTTCGGACCCCCCCCCCCCCCCCCCCCCAATACAGTAAACCTGCACATTTTAGAGTGGCCTTTTATTGTGGCCAGCCTAAGGCACACCTGTGCAATAATCATGCTGTCTAATCAGCATCTTGATATGCCACACCTGTGAGGTGGATGGATTATCTCGGCAAAGGAGAAGTGCTCACTAACACAGATTTAGACAGATTTGTGAACAATATTTGAGAGAAATAGGCCTTTTGTGCACATAGAAAAAGTAGATCTTTGAGTTCAGCTCATGAAAAATGGGGGCAAAAACAAAAGCGTTGCGTTGATAATTTTGGTCAGTGTATATAAATATATAATTTTACACATTTTTTTTTTAAATATCTATTTTAAACTTTCAGATAAAATTTTGATACTTGAGTAAAAGAATCTGAGATACATGATCTTCTTGAGATTTGAGATGTGAATCTGGCCTGGTGTTTTGGTATGAAGTATTAATTTTACTCAAGTTAAATGTAAATCGTTACATTTGATTATAAAAACTTTAAAGACATGGAAGACATTGCTTCTCAACAGCCATCTGTCTACATCTGCTATTCTGTAAAGTCTCCAAATGACCCAGAAAAGCTGATGATTGATGGTGTCACGTGATCCACCAGTCCAAACTGAACAAGTATGAGTGGAAAAGTGTCCTTAAATGTACGTTTTATTTATTTATTAAATTTCTCTCTCTTTCCAGCAACATCATCAAGGACTGTACTAGAGACGAATGAAGAGTTTAAGGCCATGACGGGAACCATTCATTCGGGCCGAAAACTTATCCTGAAATATAATCGTCGTGAACTGACCGACAAACTGCTGATCTTTCTCGCTCTCGCCCTGTTTCTGGCTACGGTGCTCTACATCCTGAAGAAGAGACTCTTCCCCTTCATTTAGTGGACACGTTCATTCTGTGAATGTTACTAGCCGAACTGGCCCAACAGTTCTTCAACCGATACACTTAAGTGTGAGTAAATGATGACAGAAGCTTCAAACATTTTCTAGGGACACAATTACTGCAGTGAGAATGAGGTTTTCAGGAGAAAATGAATGCACTGTCTTATGCTTTTTGCTACATTAGTACATTACTGATTACATCATCATATTATTCAGTAGCATATTTAGTAATCATTGCATTTGTTTGTACAGTAATGAAATGTTTTGAGTTCAGGCTAGGAACTATTTCATAACCCTGACACACAATGTGGATGAAGTTCAGAACAACCTTAGATGTTCATGCCGTGTATAATGAATATTAATATAATGAAAATGTACATAATAGTATCTGACATCTTTCATATTGTTTACAGCATCAGCAATGTCTTGCTAAATGATTGTGATTGTGTGGAAAACACCTGATTTAGCTGCTTTATTCTCCATGAAGGATCTCAGAGCATGGTTTCAGTCATCCGTCATGTTTAGGGGTGTGAGAGTCTCAGTGGAATGAACCACTAGAGGGCGTCGGATCTCTATTACTGTAATGTGTGTCTGGATTTGACTTACCAAGTAGATTTACTTGATTTAGAAACTGATTCGTTTTGTCCCTTATTCAGATCAAAAGTTTTAAATAATTAGGATTTTTTTAAGTCTCTCCAACTTATTGTCACTTATTGCGTTACTTTTATGGAAAGTAATTTTACATTACTTTTGTGGTGTTTTTTACACCTGCTTGTTTGACTTTTATAACAGAAAACCAAACAACCAAAAGTTCTGTTTTAGGCAAATGTAAAGGCTCTTTCACACCTTAAAGGGATAGTTCACCCAAAAATGAAAATTCTGTCAGTAATTACTCACCCTCATGTTATTCCAACCCCGCAAGACCTTCGTTCATCTTCGGAACACAAATTAAGATATTTTTGATTAAATCTGAGAGTTGTCTCACTCCTCCATAGGCTTCTAAGGGACTGAAACTTGCTGGCCCAGAAAATGTATTAAAGAGATTGTTAATATAGTCCAAGTGACTCCAGTGGCTCAATCTTAAGTTTATAAAGCGACGAGAATACTTTTGTGCGCAAAAACAAACAAAAATAACGAATTTATTCCACTTTTCATTTCCTTCTCTCTGGGCCTCGGGTCTTTTCACGTAGTGTTTAAGCGTAGTGCGTCTGTGTTGTACGTCACACGTAGGCTCACTATTGGCCACCGCTGGTCATGTGTGTGATGCGTGGTGATGTGCAACACAGACGCGCTACGCTTAAACACTACGTGAAAAGACCCGAGGCTTGACCTGAGTAATTACTGACAGAATTTTCATTTTTGGGTGAACTATCCCTTTAAGTGAATTGTTTAAAGTCCCCCTGTGGTGAAAATCAAGTTTTAATGTTGTTTATGTGTCTATGTGGTGTTTTTAATATGCTTTAAGACAAACCATGTGTAAACCATGAGTGTTTTCTCCTTAAAACTGCAGTGAACCAAAGACAGTCTCAAAAACACACTTTGAAATCGTTTCTGATGTCACAAACTACCTTGTAACCAAACAGATCAACGTGTGATCGTCAACGAGTGGATCTCTGAGCTGAGTGAGTGAGTGGAGGTGGGGCTTAGGGGTGGGCGATATGACCTAAAATTAATATCACGGTATTTTTCATCTTTTGAACGGTGACGGTATAATATCACGGTATAACTTTTTTTTGGTACATTTTGGGAGGAGTAGCCTGTCCTGTCTCTCTTTAGTATGTGAATAAAGTTAATATTTTTATAATATAATAAGTAAATGGTAGGTATCCTTATCAAAAAGAGACATGGGAGAGTATTATGCATTCTCAACATTTATTTTGCAAAAAACCTAAAGATCTTACTTAACAGTGTACAACAAAACAAAAATTAGCAGTGTAATAACTAGGGCTGTTTTCGACTAAGGATTTTCATAGTCGAATCTGATTCGTTAGATTTTGCCGTAGTCGACTGATAGTCGAACCTTTTTTTTTTCTTTTTTTTTAGATAGCAGCTAGATTTTTTCCATTTCAAACAAAAGAGCTAAAACACATATATCACACATATATTATAATATTTCATAAACATGGGGAGCAATATGAGAGAGAAATTTGGTGATCGTTGTTTAGGTACATTAAACCACGTAAAGCTTTTTAACGCACATGAGAACCGCGTGGAGTCAACTCGCACATGAGAACCGCGTGGAGTCAACTCGCACATGAGAACCGCGTGGAGTCAACTCTCAGCCGCTCCGCAGCCCTGCTGAAAATGTGAAGCAGAAACGCTTAATATCAGATAACGTCCATAATAATTGGACTCCGGGTTCGATTTTTTTTACCATTTTCAGTGGTTATGAGGAGCAATATGAGAGGGAAATTTGGTAATCGTTGTTTACATTAAACCACGTAAAGCTTTTTAACGCACATGAGAACCGTGTGGAGTCAACCCACAGCCGCTCCGCAGCCCTGCTGAAAAAGTGAAGCAGATTTTTGAATACATTTTTATTTATTTACATTAGTAAGCTACAGGACATCGTCTTTCAAAACATGACCTGCGCGAAAGCGAAAAAATAAATAAAAATGTACCCAGCCCTTCTGAAAATGCGAATGCGTCTCTGTCCCCAGCACATTTCAAACCAAACTGACGCCCATGTATTCGACATGTATTTTGGTTCATAGTCGAATCAGACCTCTCCGAATCGAATCGTCGAATCCATTAGAAGTCAGCCCTATTATTTAGAATTAGATATTATTGATGTAAATGCAGCCGTTCAAGGAACATAATTGATTTATTACGGTATTGACGGTATTAGAAAATCCATGACACCGGTGTACCGCCCACCCCTAGTGGGGCTCATTTGCATATTCATAGAACCACGTATATTAAATGAGGCAAGGGTGTCGAGTTACATTCAAGATACAAAATGAAGGAAAACATGCTTAAATATGTAGTTTTGGTGATCAAAGATGAGTTTTAAGGAATAAAATGATTGACGACCGGGACTTTACAAACTCAAACAAACCTTCAGCTGTGCTGCCATTCTGGATCGCAGAAGAGGACAGTTCAACACTTCAGATAAACATCACATTTTTGTTTTTTATTGCTGAAGTAATTTTTGCTTATAGTTGGGGGCCTTAAGCACATTTTCGCGCAAATTCATCTAAAAGCGCCAAATTTGGCACAGATGTAGCTCAGGTCATACCGAAATGATTTAGCTAGGGCGCCGGAGCCAGCGACCCTCGGGGCCAAGATGGCGGCCAAATCCAATATGGCCGCCGCCCGAAAAGGGTTCCGGCTTTAACTTTTGAACCACATGAGATACAAATACAAACTTGATATGTTTTTCAGCTTAATTGATCATGAGAAACACATAGGAATGTTTATATTTATGACCCACTTTTATAAGGAAATGAATCAACATTGAGAATAACCTTCAAAGTTGTGGTAAAAAAAAAGGATTTTCAACCACAGTCTTGAAAAGAATACAGGTTCCAGACTTACACAAGCATAAATATAAATATGCCAATGGACTTCCTGTGGTCAATAAACATAAAATAGACACCACATCCTCATTTGTAGCGCATTTGGTTCAAAATTTGTAGCCAAAACCGTTTTTCGGACAGCAGCCATATTGAATTTAGGGTTATTGGGGGGTCCTGATATACCCAATCATAAATGTAAGTATTCCTATGGGTTTCCCATGGTCAAAGAAGGTAAAATAGACATCAAGTTTGTATTTGTATCTCATCTGGCTCAAAAGCTATAGCCGAAACCCTTTTAGGCGGCGGCCATATTGGATTTGGCCGCCATCTTGATCTCAGGGACCATTGGCTCGGGCGCCCTGGCTAAATCATTTCAGTATCCCCTCAGCTACATCTGTGCCAAATTTGGTGCTTGTAGATGCATTTGCGCGAACAATGGTGTGTAAGGCCCCATACTACAGCCCAAACTGCTTTTTTGGACAGCGGCCATATTGGAATTGGAGGATCAAGGGGTCCAGATATACTGGGTCATAAATATAAACATTCCTATGTGTTTCTCATGATCAATTAAGCTGAAAAACATATCAAGTTTGTATTTGTAACTCATGTGGTTCAAAAGTTAAAGCCGGAACCCTTTTCGGGCGGCGGCCATATTGGATTTGGCCGCCATCTTGGCCCCGAGGGTCGCTGGCTCCGGCGCCCTAGCTAAATCATTTCGGTATGACCTGAGCTACATCTGTGCCAAATTTGGCGCTTTTAGATGAATTTGCGCGAAATTACCCATTTATGTGCTTAAGGCCCCCAACTATTATTAGTATGGCTAAATATAGTCGAGTGTGATCAAAGGTCAGCAGCAAAGACATCGGTTAATAAAGTGAGATTAAATACTTAAACCCCTGGTTTCACAGACAAGTCTTAAGACTAGTCCAGACTAAACTGGATGTTTGCGCTGTCTTAACTGAAAGCACTGATATATCTTAAACTATGTCAGTGTCAAGTTTGTGCAAGTGAGATGAGTAAATACACACATTTAGTCTAGAACTACAATAAGCATCATGTTCACACAGCGTGCACACACACACACACACGACGCCTCTGAGCCTTTACTTCTGATTTCTCTCAACATGAGGACAGGAGAGATGGCAGTCAATAAATGTGAAAAAGTTACTTGCGTTACTTATTTGAAAAAGTAACTCCAATATTTTGATGTAATGCATTACTTTACTAGTCAATTGGAAAAATTAATCTGATCATTAATCATAATTTAAAATTATCAAATAAATGTAGCCTTGGTGAGCATAAGATACTTCTTCAAAAGCATTAAAAATCCTTATTATTCCAAACATTTTTATTTTGCTGTGATGCTGCAGTGTGTGTGTGTGTGTGTGTGTGTGTTGCACAAAACAAATGTCTCTCTTGCTCTAGGTTTCTGATGGTAGAAAGTTACCCAAGTGCCAGATGGTCATTTTGTTTTATTGCTTTATCTTCATAACTCATTCTGTCAGTGGCAGAGATGTTTTGAAGGCACTGAAGGCCAAAAAGTGATTATGAGGTTCATTTATTATGGGAAATTCTTTTTTTTTTTTTCTATGAATACATTTGATTACTTTGATACAGATCCCAAATTATTATAATTTTTTAATATTTGCTAAACAACATAACAGTAAAATAAAAATAAATAGCTCAAGCATGTGTATAAAATGACTTACCAGCACTCTATAGTGGCTGCAATAAAACAGACCTCAAAATAGCAATCCACAAGATTCACTTCATGCATAACTTTGGGGAAATTAATTTAAATTAAAAAAAGGAAATATCTACAAGATACACATTGAAACAGAGGGGAGTGAGTTTGCATTGACCAAGTTGCCTTATGAAAACATGGCGATACATTCTAACAAGTTTTATGCAATACATTAAACAGTTTATCAGTACAGGTGCGTGTTACAGAGATGAGGTAGGTCCAAAATATATGTTCTGCATATTATATCACATTTCAAAATGTTTGCGAATGTGACTAATCTATCCGAGAAGGCATAGGTTTTTATCACGTATGAAAAATGTCCATTCTGAATCCCGAGCAAGAAAAATATGAAATCTGATCTTGCGTATTAGATGCGTCACATTGCCTTGACAACAGCAAGACTGCAGTGGACACGTGTGTGTGTGTGTGTGTGTGTGTGTAAGAGCTTATATCTGTGTGTCTGTGCTCAAACGCAGATCCATGTCACCCCAAAATAAAACTATTAAATAAAAAGATGACGTGGAAAAGACTGTATTATTTCAAGTATTTAAAGCATGGCAGTGTTTGATAAACTGAAATTAATGCTAATTTGAATGTTGAAGATCCACATTTTAATGGTCCTAAACATAGCTTAATTTTAATTCCAAATACACTACCAATCAAAAGTTTGGGGTCGGTGATTTTATTTTAATGTTTATGAAAGGAGGGTGCATTTATTTGATGAAAACTATTGTGAAATATTACTACAATTTAAAATAACTTTTCTCTTTTAGTACATTTAAAAATGTCACCTATTCCTGTGATCAAAGCTGTATTTTCAGCATCATTACTCCAGTCTTCAGTGTCACATGATCCTTCAGAAATCATTCTGATATGATGATTTGATGCTCAAGAAACATTTCTGTAATTGTTAGATTTCTTAATATTCCTCCCCAATGGGAGTCTATGGCAGCCCTATGAACCGTAGTAGGAAAATCATAAAAATTGGCACACTTGTAGTGATGGTAATGAATAGTAATCTGACCAAATTTGAAGTATCTAGGACCAATTCTATAGCGCCACCATCAGTTAAACGGTTGAACTGTTGAACGCTTCGATCTAGAAAAATGAAACTTCGTTCACCTGATTCCTCTCATCATGCTGATCACATTCAACATCAGACATTAAGACTCCGCCTATTACGGTAGTGGCCATTTTGAAAAGTACAATATTCAATTTTTACGCTGCTACTCCAAAACTTGTCCAAATCTTAAAAAAAATTGGCTCAGACGATCTTTAGACTGAGCCGCACAGAAATGGCTGAACAGATTTTTTTATTCATCTTTGTTCAAAAGTTATGATGTTGTGAACTTAACGAAATTGGCTTAGAGGCTGTATCTCAGCCAAACTTTGATCTATCGAAAGGAAATGTTCATCGGAACCATGATCTGAGGGTCAGTGCCAAATTTGGGAACAGTGACACCTGCAGGTCATGAGATCTGGAAAATGGGTATTTTTGCACATGACTTTTTAACAGTTTCTCATTATTGTGAGTAGGGCTGCACGATATTGAAGAAACGTGCTATATATACGATAACTCATTAAATAATGTGATATTCGATACTGCTAAAAGTGTCTAAAATGAACTTAAATTATCTTTAAAATATATTTAAAATTAAATAACCTACATACTTGTTTCACATTCTTTTTGCTGAAGTGTTTTACTGTAGCGTAAGAAGTGTTATTTTAACATCAGTGTAAACCACGGGGTTCAGGTTAATCCTACATTAGGTTTATTTAACAACAGAAACTGAATAATCAAATGTAAAAATAAAACACTGCTTAGTTTTCTCTGTGTGAATTAAAGATATACTGATTCTTATGAAAGCTACAAAAGTCAATCAGACAAGAGCAGTGAGTGATTTTCTCTCTGTCTTTTGATCATGACCCTAATTATTGCAAGCCGTTGCGATATGCATATCACGATATATACATTTGCGATATTTTGATATATTGTGCAGCCCTAATTTTGAGCTTGATGTCTGTCTGTGGATTCCTTGTGTCATGTCGAACCCGTGGATACCTATTTTGCCAGGATCGGATGAACCATCGGTCCGCCATTTTAGATTTTTTTTATAAATTGACGTCTTTTAAACAATTTGACATATTGACATAAAATTTGGTAGAGTTAATTGACAGCATGTCCTGAAGGTACCTGATAAGTCTGAACACAGCGCCACCTAGTGTTCCAGAGATATACGTTGTTTTCAACATTGATAATAATAAATATTTATTGAGCAGCAAATCAGCATATTAGAGTGATTTATGGAGTAATGATGCTGAAAATTGTTTTTACTGTATTTTTGATTAAATAAATGCAGCCTTGCTGAGCAGAAGAGTTTTTTTTATATAGATATATTTAAAAAAGAATTACGTTTCCAAACTTTTGACAGCTACTGTAAACGTGCCCTTTCTGAATAAATGTACTTAAAAAAAAACTTTTTGAACAGTAATGTAATAAATAATTTTTCATTATTTTAAATGTTATGTTTTTAAATGAACATACGGAGCCCCTCACATGACATGCAGGGTAAAAATGTACATGTCGTGGCCACGAATTAACATTTAGTTACCAAGACTTACTAATACGTCAGCACGTTTACTAATTCATTCCCTTGTTTTAAGTTAATCATGCGTATAATAATTAGTTCCATCGTTTTATTAAATTGTGTCCACCGTTGTAATAATTTAGTCACTTGTTTTAGATAAATTAAAACAAATTAGTACAACGTGGACACAATTTACCAGATCAAGAGAACGAATTCTTAATTCGTGGCAACAATATGTGCGGGGCTCCAATATATATATATATATATAAATTATTCCTTTTTTTTTTATTTTGGGGTGACATGTGACCCAGACATGTTTCTGTGAGCTTCACCCAAACGGCCAGGCTTCAAAGCAGACACACACGGAGCTTATGGAATGATGTCATCACAAAAACACAAGGCCCGGTTTCTGTAATAATACTCTTCAGGACTGCAGGCTAAGCATTCTGGAGAGTCTGCCGTCTGAGGAATGCACTTAGTCCACAATCTACAAATGGTGAAACGCCTCTGAAATATTTGAGAGTCCTATCGAATACTGTACCAGTCCATGTTCTGATTGAAATACCCTGTGATCGCTGAATCACTGGAGACTGCAGCGGATCTGTCCTTGAGTGAGGCAGTGAGCAAGCCTTTCTCTGCACTACAGGGCAATCATTCACAATCATTACATTGTTCTGTTAAAAGTCCCTCACCGACGCTGCATGCATTCGAGAAAAAATACAGAAAAAACAGTAATATTATGAAATATTATTTACCCAATTATTACAATTTAAAATAGTTTTCTATTTTAATAAATATACAAATGTAGTTTATTTCTGTGATAAAAGCTGTATTTTCAGTATCATTACTCCAGTCTTCAGTGTCACATGATCCTTCAGAAATCATTCTAATATGATGATTTGCTGCTCAAGAAACATTTATTATTATCATCAATGTTTTTGTTGCCTAATATTTTTGAAGAAACTCTGGTATGCCTACCAATCAAAGATTTGTAAAGAAAGATTTTTTTTTTTAAATAAACACCTTAATTCAGTAGACGCATTAAATTGATCAAAAGTGACAGTAGAGAAATTTATAATTTTACTATTTGAAATAAATTATGCTCTTTTGAACTTGCTATTCATTGAAGAATCCTGAAAAAAATGTAGTATAGTTTCAAATCCATTTAACCAAAACCAAATCATCATATTAGAGTAGAGCAGTTTAACTGATGGTGGCGCTATAGAGTTGGTCCTAGATACTTCAAATTTGGTCAGATTACTATTCATTACCATCACTACAAGTGTGCCAATTTTCATGGTTTTCCTACTTACGGTTCATAGGGCTGCCATAGACTCCCATTGGGGAGGAATAATAAAAAATCTAACAATTACAGTAATGTTTCTTGAGCATCAAATCATCATAGCAGAATGATTTCTGAAGGATCATGTGACATTAAAGACTGGAGTAATGATGCTGAAAAAGTTCTATTTTAAAATATATTCAAATAGAAAACAGTTCTTTCACAATATTACTGTTTTTACTGTATTTTTGTGTGCATATGAGACTTCTTTCAAAAACATGAAATGAATTCTTCCAAACGTTTGACCTGTAGTGTGGGCTAAAGGCACGAGGTGTTCCCTTCACCTCCTCTTGGTGGCGTTCAGAGCCCTCTTCAGCTCTGTGTCCACCTCAGAGGCGTTGTCTTGAGGACCTGAGGACTGGCGTTCGTCTTCATCTCCTCCTGTGAGCGTCCAGACCGGTTCCCCATCAGGCTCGGGGAGGAGCAGGCTGGCAGGAGGGAGGGAGTTGCTGTTGGCTCCCGGTGGGGTGGTGATGTCTGGGACGGGGGCGAGTGTGGGACTGGCCTGGTTCTCCACCTTCCCAAGGGCACAGAGACTCAGACTCCCGCACAGAGCTCCCCAGTTCTGCTCGCACTGAGTTCGTATTCGCCGGCCGATGGCGACGCGCACCTCCTCGCCGCACCCCAGCAGGACGTTCACCAACTCCACGTGGGGCCTTTCGGTGGAGGAGAGAAGACAGTAAAACACTGTTACCCACGTCTGATGTTGAAGTAGGGGTGCGCGAAATGTAGTGACTATCATAATGTTTTAAAATTGTCGTAAAAAAGTCCTGCTGTGGTGAAAATCAAGTTTTTAATGTTGTTTATGTGTCTATGTGGTGTTTTTAATATGCTTTAAGACAAACCATGTGTAAATTCATGAGTCGACAGCATTGCTGAGTATTTTCTCCTTAAAACTGCAGTGAAACAAAGACAGTCTCAAAAACACGCTTTGAAATCGCTGGTGTTTCTGACGTCACAAACGAGCTTGTAACCAATCAGATCAACGTGTGATCGTCAACGAGTGGATCTCTGAGCTGAGTGAGTGAGTGGAGGCGGGGCTCATTTGCATATATTCAAAGAACCGCATATAAATGAGGCAAGGGTGTAGAGTTACATTCAAGCTATTTTAAGGCATGAAGAATTTTTTTTTTCATGGAAATTTTTTTTACAATATGTCATTTTGGCGATCAAAGATGAGTTTTTAAGAGATAAAATGATTGACTACAGGGGAACTTTAAACAATTAGCTGGCATTATCAAGTTCACTGAATCAGCCATTTGAATGAATTGGTTGAATGAATGAATCAAGTCGGCATGAAACGGAAGTTGTGATTTTTTCTTATTGTGACATACATCTGAGTGAAGCGGCTACTAGAACAATAAGAAATGTAGGAAAGAGAATAAATTGGATGGCTGTGGTTTGCTATTGGTTGATCACATGTGAGTGACAGGTTTCCCCGCCCTCGTCATCAGAGAAGAGAAGAGATGTCGCTGCAAGTTATTTTGATAAATCATTTATAGATTTCATGGTGACTTAAAAATATAATTTCGTTTTTAATATGAAATAAATACAATATTATCTCATTTATACAATTGTAATTTCAGTGTAAATACATCTAAATGCTACTTTAAATGCAGCTTCTCTTCCACTTCTGCATTGCAGAATGGATTTACTTGCTAGTGAATTTATTTGATTGGCAACAGCATATAGTGTCTTATTAATCTAATTGAATGTATTGATTAAATGTAAGAATTTGACAAAGATGATGCATACCTCTAATAAAGTTAGAAAACAATGTCCTTATGTTTCAGTGACCAGTTCTTAAAATAACTTTTTTTTTCTTAGTGTGAAGAACATTTTAAAACTTTAAAGAACCCTTTGTGGAATGGAAAAGTTCCATGGGTGTTAAAGGTTTCTTCATGGAACCATCGATGCCAATAAATAACCTTTATTTTTAAGCAGGCAAAAATGCCCCAGGAAATCAATTTAAGGTGCCAAATATGCTGTGAACTAACAGCACATAGAATATGAAAGACCTAAACCAGTAAAGACACCAGCACAAAAACATACTCAGCAAAATATTTATTGTTATCAACAAAGTACCAGAAAATCTTATCTTTTTATGTCAACAGCCGCGTTTCCACCGCAGGAACTTTCCCCAGGAACTCGGTGTGTTTCCACTGCAGGAACCAGTGTCTAAATTAAGTTCTGGGTAAAGATTTCCCCCTCAGAAAGTCTTTCAGAGGTGTATATGACAAAAAATATGACCGATGACGAGGTTCAGGCTTTATTAAGCTTAAATTCAGAGGATGAAACCCAGCAGGAACATGAAAAGTAGCGAGCACTCCTATGTCACCAGACTTTTTGCCTAATCTTCACGGGACTTTAGACTGTGCTAGAAATGCAGACAGCAACAGGTCTCTGGGGAAAAAAATCCTGGGACAAATGGTTCCGGGTAATTTAGGTGGAAACGCGGCTATTATTGCACAACCCTGTATTGAAGAACTCACCCTTTAGGAAACAGGTCCTTGAAATGGATCATCTCCACCATGACGTTGACGTTCTCCGTCACGGCCGAGCAGAGGTTGTGTTTGACGTAACACTCGCGCTGCAGCTGGAACACCATCTCTTTCACGGCCATACACTTGCGGCTGACGCAGCTGAACCTGTGGCGCAGTCCGTGGGCCATACACTTCAGCGCGTCTTTGATGAACGACTTTCCCTGCGGTGATGCATAAGTCCTTCATCAACCCGGAGCCGTTAATGCAGTTAATGACAAAATGCTGACCAAGATGATTAGTAATGAGGTGCTGTAGGTTTTTTTAGCATTACTGTGTGTACATACCGCATATTGGGATTTGAGTGAATGAGTCAGGATCATACCTGGGAGTCAAATTTGCCTGCGTTGTGGAGGAATGTCATGCAGATGTCATGTAGTCCGCGGATCTCGCAGGAGTTGTTGTTAAAGCACTCGAACATCCCGCAGCCCACATCGCCTGCGTTCAGCAGACACTGCTGAATCTCCGCTGGACAACGTTTGAGGGACAGAGAACATCACGGTTTTTAGAGTTACACATTACTCCTGCCATAGTAGCTCATTACATTTACAGTAAATAAAAAATTTCTGCCATTTCTGTCCCCATGTACAAACATGCATGAGAATGAACTCTAAGATACATTTTATTATTAGGCAAAGTGTCCTGCACATTAATCTAACTGCAAATGTAAAATATATTATTTAAAACATTAAAAAAATGACCTAAAACACTGAAAAATAGCATTTGTCACCTGTCCTCACTCTCTAACACTACATTTTAAAATGAAATGTTTTTCCTTTTGCATTGTTGTGTACCTCCATATCCCATGCTTTAAACCCTTTTCCGTTTTGTTTTTAGAAATCTATAATATTTTAGATAAAATACACATTTTAGTTGTGTCTTCAGGTTTTTCAGTTTTCACTCATCCCTGTTACCACACATTCCCCCCTTTGAAAAAGTGGGAGAATTCCACAGGACACATTTTCAACAGGATATTGCATCATCTGGATTTTCTGAAGGCCATTTGAAGACCTAAAGTGTACAGAAGACCTGTATATTTGATGATATTGTAACTGCGACTGGGAAGGTCAATCTTAATGTTCTGTCCTGTTACTTAAATTATTTCTTACATGTTTGTTCATTTCAAAAATACTAATTTATGGTAGTCCACTCGAATTTGCTCAGTGTCCTCATTCACATGTACGCCATGAGGGTATATTAAATGTACTTGATAATTCTATCCGAAAAACTCAGTCCTGTTACTTTCAGTCCTGTTACCCATATAAAAAGTAACAGGGCTGGGTAACTGTAAAAGGAGTGAGTAGTGTCCTGTGGTGTATTGATTTATTAATGTGATTATTAGACTATATCCACATAAATCCAAATAAATTTAAAAACATCTTTTTCTCTGTTTTAGCCTTACATTGACATCGAAACAAAGTTTTTGTCCAGCTAAAACTGGGCTTTGTAAAGACTCTCTCCCAAGTGGATACATTTGAAAATGCTGTTTTCACGAGTTTGTGTGCCCATATAATCTTAGCATAAGTGGTAAACAGGTTTGGCTTGCTGTCTGCTATAGAGGGGCTCAGAGAGGTTATTCTACCAATTGCCCTCCTATTACAAAGGCAAAAACATACAAAAAAAGGAGAAGGGTTGGCGGAAAGATGCTAAAAGAACTAACAACTGGAAGTGGCTGATTTTTATACCTTGGTATTAATTAGAAGATTAGATGGGCGTCCTCCTCCTGAAATTACGTTTTATAACTTCACTTCATGAGTTTTGTGAGTTATTCCTGTGTGTATGGTTAAACCTAGTTCTTGTCGTGATATTGATCTTTCTAGCTCTAGAGTAGCCTTTTGCTTTTTTCCATCCAGTCTTGTTCTAGTTAGTTTTAGTCTTTTGTTTTTTCTCTTTCGATCTTATTTCTACTCTAGATTATCATCTCCAGTATCTAGTTCCCTGTCAGTTTGTTCTAGGGATGGGGAAATGAAGCCTCATGAATCACTGAGGCTTCCCCCTGACTGTTCCGGGAAAAGATTCAAAGGCTCGAGAGTGTTGAGAACAGCACCATCTGGTGCTTATTTAAAATAAAGCAGCCAGAAGCCTGTGTTGAAGCCTGAAGCTCTGGCAGATGAAGCAACCACAACACACTCCATAGTTTCAATGTTATGTGTACAAATAAAAGCCTTACATGTTTGTTTGATTTGTTCATTAAATAAATTAATTTTCTCTCCTCACAAACCCATCAACCAGACTGAGCCAACAATGACTCGTTAAATAAGATCTGGGGTTCGAGCCTTCTGACACCCAAAGCAAAACGCGCACGTGATTGGACAGAAAGTGAGGCTTCATTTGTCGTCGATCACGTGACTAGTAAACCAATACAAACCCAGATACGGGGCTTCACTAGAAATTGTGTCGCATGTGCGATACGCACATCGAAACTTCAGTGTCATACGTAACATCACTAGTTTGTTCTTTTGTTTTATTTTTTGATTGCAAGTTTCAGTCATTTTATTCCTAGTTTTCTTTTGTTTTGCTTCACGTCATTGTTCTGTTTCAGAATGTTGTTGTTCTATTTAATTACTCTCGTGCCTTGCCTGTTTATCTTGTCTTGTTCATTGTGAGTCTTGTCTTTGCCCTGCATCCTGAGATTTCCTGGCCACTGACCCTCACTGCCTAGCAGCTAGACTGTGGGAGCAGACTGATACTCAAGTGTCAAGCCTCTGGTTCTGGGAGCCTCTGCCTGGCAGCAAGACTGGTGCTACATCGGTCTTCCTCACCATCGTCCCACCTGGTGCTGCCTCTTCCTCTACAGTCCTCAAGCTCGTGGTCACCCCAGGACTGGTCTCAGTGGTCATCCTCCCTGCCTGTCATTGTGTTGTCTGCCCTGCCCTACTGTTTGAACTGTTTCACGCCTCACTCTCCTTGTTGTGCCTTATCTACAGTCTGGTTAATAAAACATCACTGCTCATTCTGAGCCTGGGTCCTCTCTCTAACTCTTGCAGAACCTGACACAGAGAGGTTATTGTACTCAAGCTACGACTGCTTGCCAAAAACATGACTGTAAAAATCAGACAGCAAGCGTTACTGGATAGAAAAGCTTATTGCTATCTAAGGAATCAGCATGTATAATTATTTCAACAGTCTGGAAGACCCCACAACAATTGGAGAAAGAAGAAATGGAAGACGACACCGCATCGGCAGTATCAAGTTAAGCAGGGCACTACATTGGCCGTATCAAATTGGGCGGGCACTGGTTGGATTGGGTTTCGTGGGGCAGCTATCTTGAGAAGATTGTAACCAGATTAAAAAGAAGCGAGAGTTGGATGGTCTTTTGTTTGAGGCTGAGGTTGGAACAAATGAAAGGGGGTCTGAGGACCAACGACCCAGTAATTTAATTGGATAATCAGGCAGATCTTTTTGGGTTGCGGTGGTAGCTGCTCCAATGCCTAGTGACTGAAAGATTGTTTTTGTCAATGAAAAGGGGGTTGAGCAGGGAGGAATTCTGAATCTTCCAGTGTGCAAGAATGAAGAGATTGATATGGCTGGATGGGGGTCGGTAGATTGAAAATATGGATGGGAACATTAATTAAACAGTTTTGCTACGTTTGATGAGAAAACGGATGGTGTCATTATCCCGTACTTGGAGGTCGGAGAAGGTTAGGTGGATGGGTGGGTTGAGATCAATGGTTAAAGGTTGCCGGGAATCAGGGAAAGTGGGGTTGTTTTTTTGTATTCCTTTGATTAGGAGTTAATCTGGGGGTTTGTTATAGAGGGACATGGATAGCCGTCGATAAATTTAAAGAAAATCTGAATGCCGCTAAAATAGTCTTTGATGGTACTGGATTGGATGGACTTAACTTGGTTGAGATTTGTGATAAATGAAGAAATTGAAAGGAGGGAAAAGTTGGGAAAAGGCTGGTTGTAGGAGGAATGGAATTGTTTAAAAGCTCCCCATGCTGCTCAGTGTTCTAGGTGAGACGGCGTGGAATACTGAGTCCAGAGATAAGGTGGGGAGTAGTTTAAGTGGGTGAGTTATAGGAATATCAAGTCTGAATATGGAGATATTGGGGTTGGGTCCGGGTCCACTTCCGGGGCTAATGCTCTGAATTTTTTTAATAGAAAACGAGACGCAGGTGCGTCAGCAGTTTGGTTTTGGTGACCTGGAATATGAATGACTTTTAAGATTAACTGTTTACAGGTGGATAACCAGGTGAGGTGTCTTAAGAGGGGCATGATTTCAGGGGAATTTGAACAGCCTTTGTTTAACAGTGAACAGTTGCCAGATTATCACAGTGAAATTCTGTTTTTAAAAGACCATTTATGACCCCGCAAAAAGGTAGCTATTTCGATCGGATATAACTTAAAGGGTCATGAAACCCTAAACCAATTTTTCTGAGATTTTAACAGAGGTAGGTGTGTTGAACACCACAGAAGACAATGTTATAATCTGTAAAATTTAATAATAGGATATAAATGGTTAAATTTGAGTTTGTATCGGCTATTTTCGTCTTCCGGGTTTGAAATCTTCATCGAGTCCACGTCACAGGATGTGACGTTTTTCTGTACGGATCGTCCGGTGATGACTCATTGTTCTCTCATAATTATTAATGAGGCTGAGCCTTCATATCCAATGAGAAGACACTTCACTGAATTAATCATGATACCACGTGGATCTTTCCAAAGACAGACATGTCAAACTGTGATATCGCGTAGTAGATGAGAGAGGCAATGATGGGACGCGCGTTTGTTTCATGGTGCAAAAGTTCCAGTGCATCTTTCCCCGCGATGCTGCCAGGGCTGGACTCTGACTGCGGGCGGTTGGTTGGCCATCAACCACGGGCACATCTAAACTATGTGTGTGTAGCAACCATTCAACTGGAGAATGGTGGACTTCAGCCTTGTACACCAATGCAGGTTTCGTCTTGCTAGTGATGCGGTCCCGAGGACTTTTCTATCGCTTCAGAGGTGTGTGTGTGTGTGTGTGTTTGTGTCTAAATGTAACCCTGACCGTTTTTACTTGCCTTTTGTTAAATAATCACTCGTTATTAAAA
The DNA here is from genome assembly GCF_964197995.2 of Scardinius erythrophthalmus. Classification (NCBI taxonomy): domain Eukaryota; kingdom Metazoa; phylum Chordata; class Actinopteri; order Cypriniformes; family Leuciscidae; genus Scardinius; species Scardinius erythrophthalmus. The sequence goes on along the minus strand of NC_138237.1, from coordinate 35,506,412 downwards.
TGTAGATATTTCGATAATACATCAACGCATGCTTAGTTTGTGCAAATTTATGTCACATTCATTGTCCATCTTTAGTGGGTTTAGGGGGCGCGTAGTCTAACGTTAGGCTATTTACGGAACGTTTTTTTTTTTTTTTTTTTTTAAGCGGAAAATTTATTATTTTCAAATATATGCATTTATAGTGTTAGTGTATATAAACAAATATATATTTTATAATTGCCGATATGCATGTACATGTATATATTTTAAATAGAATGATTACTGTAGTAGGCTAATATGTGTAGCAGGGCATTCAGTTACTTTTTAAGGACAAAAATAAGGTGTCAGTGTATTTCATTAGACTTTAACTTTGCCAGCTATAAAAAATCTAGCATTTCCTCACGTTTTACCACTGACAGTGACGGTCGATATGCATTGGCCACTGGCTTTGACCACACCAACTCCCCCTCCCTTCTTCTCACAGCCACCACGCCCATTTAAGTAGCATTTTTCAAAAAGATTTTGAGCTAGACTTGAGCTGAAAGAGGGGGGTTTCATGACCCTTTAAAAAGAGCTGAGGATGCGGCACACTGATTTGACATAGAGAGCTAAGGAGGCCATGTTGAAGCGAACCAATGACTCTTGTAATAACCTCCGAAGCCTACGGAGGGAGCATTGTCTGTAAGCAGAGGGAGATCACTAGGATGAGATTGGATGTCATCGTAAAAGAAGGTCAGGCTATTTCACTGATTTAGAAACATGATCGATAGATTCAGATCCGCGAGGCAAGAATGGTTATAGAGATATGATATTGTCTGGTGCCAGAATGGAAGATGCAAGAGACAGCAAGTGGGAGATGAAAGGACGTCATTGGGGTACAATACGCATGGTATAGTTTAAACGGCCTAGCTGGGATAGCAAATCATATTTGCTGCACTGAGGTGCTTCGAGCAGATTGGAGGAGATAATGATTATCTATTTTGTCTTTGGGAAGGGAAGCTTGGAATTTAACGGTCAATTCCAAGGAACTCTAGGGATGTGGTAGGGCCAGATGTTTTCTCTGGGGACAGTGGAACTCCTAATTCAGAAAAACTTCCTGAATGGTAGAAAGAGGAATGGCTGGAGGATAATGACTTGAGGTAATGGCGAGAAGGTCATCCAGAAGATGAACCAAGTAAGGGACAGCGTAGTTGGTTTGCAAGATCCAGCAGAGCACTTCTGACACTGCAACCAAAAGTTAAGCATTCTTCAAAGTAGAATTTCCCCTTCCAGCAAATGCCAAAAATCTGTATGTATGGGCATGACTTTGAATGCTGAAGTAACGTCTACTTGTGCTAACCAGGCTCCGAAACCAGCATTTTTAATTAGATGGATGGCTTGGTCTATGTTATGGTAGCACAAGGAGAATTCATCTAGCGGGATGAGACTATTTATGCTTGGATGAGTGCTGTTGTGGGGAGCAGAAAGATCGATGATCAATAGTTTTTTCCCAGAAAATTTTCTTGTAGCTACACCGATGGGGCTTATACGGAATATACGGAAAGGTGGGGAGTCAAAGGGGGATCGATCATGAATCCGGACTAGATATCAAGGTGTTGACTGCTTTGGGTTTGTCTATTGAAGACTGTAGATTTTTGCAAATAAGGCTAGTAGTAGGTAAGCTTTCCAGACCTGGATTAATACCTTTCTTAAGACCTGTAAGTAGATATTCTGTAAAGTTTTGGTTGGGGTGATTTGCAAATTTGTGCGCTAAAGAGGACAAGACAATGATAGAAGACAGATACTTTCTCAATTGTTTTATTGGAGTTGCTAAAGAGCAATAAGACAGGGCATACAGAGCAAGCATGAGCTCCACCACAGAAATTACATACATGTAGATATTTACAGCATTAGTGCCTGGATTAGTGCCCGGATTGCTCGGATTGCTTTAACTTTCTTTCCAGTGCAAAACAATAATACATAAAAAAACAGCTAATAAAGAAAATATAAAATATTGCACTCAAATACTGCATTCAAGCAATACAACACCGTAGTATATTTTTGTGCTCTTTTCTTTTTCGCCGGCTGCTCGGAGGTAGTCATTTTTACATTTCCCGCTGTTGTCACTTGTCGTCATCGTTGCTACGATACGTGACTCACAATGCCTGATTAATGATTAAAAGGGCATTCTCTGATGATGTTCCAAGATGTTTAAAAACGCTACGCTGATCATAGACAAACGGAGAGAAATTAGTATCTACCGCATCGTCTGTTTTTTTTTTCTTATCATAGCCTAAATGTCTTCGTTCATAGACTGACTTAGAAGCTGTGTCTGTCATGGATTTGCACTGAAATGATTCTCAAATATACGGAACAAAGTGCGTTCCGTATCAGTTCAATACGGAACAAGACTTTTATGTGTCAAATACGGGACGATTCCGTATTATACGGAACGGTTGGCAACCCTCCATACATGGAATGGCGTTTGAGTGCGACCTGCACTGTAAGAAAAAATATCCACAGAAAAACTGAAGTTTACGCGCATTTCCTGTAACCACACAAGAGCACAATAAAAATACACGTAAAACGCCTGTGAAAAATCAGTACAGAAAATTCTGTCATATTAAAGGGTTAGTTCACCCAAAAATGAAAATTCTGTCAGTAATTACTCACCCTCATGTTGTTCCAACCGCGTAAGACCTTCGTTCATCTTCGGAACACAAATTTAGATATTTTTGATGAAATCTGAGCTATGTCTCACTCCTCCATAGGCTGCTATGTGACCGAAAATTGCTGGCCCAGAAAAGTCATTAAAGAGATCATTAATATAGTCCAAGTGACTCCAGTGGCTCAATCTTAAGTATATCAAGCGACGAGAATACTTTTTGTGCGCAAAAACAAACAAAAATAACGACTTTATTCCACTTTTCATTTCCTTCTCTCTGGGCCTCTAGTTGGTTCGCGTAGTCTTTTTGCGCAGCGCGTCTGTGTTACACGTCACCACGTAGGCTCACTATTGGCCGACGCCGGTCATGTGTGTGATGCGTGATGACGTGCAACACAGACGCGGCCCAGAGAGAAGGAAATGAAAAGTGGAATAAAGTCGTTATTTTTGTTTGTTTTTGCGCACAAAAAGTATTCTCGTCGCTTGATATACTTAAGATTGAGCCACTGGAGTCACTTGGACTATATTAACGATCTCTTTAATAACTTTTCTGGGCCAGCAAGTTTCGGTCACATAGCAGCCTATGGAGGAGTGAGACATAGCTCTGATTTCATCAAAAATATCTTAATTTGTGTTCCGAAGATGAACGAAGGTCTTACGCGGTTGGAACAACACGAGGGTGAGTAATTACTGACATAATTTTCATTTTTGGGTGAACTAACCCTTTAACATTGCCCAATTCCTATTTGTACAAGTTTTTCTTTGAGTGTGGAAGTACCAGTGAGTGGTGGGATATTTTGCTAATAAAATAATTGTGCCAGAAGGTATGACGTGAGAACGTTATGTCTGGTCTCTTTGTATCATCTCAGTGAGCTTTTATTACATTTTATGCATGCACAGTAAGGTGATTTAAAAGAATAGTTGACCCAAAAATTCTAATTATCCCATAATTTACTCAGCCTCAAGCCATCCTAGGTGTATATGACGCCCACAATCAAAGTTAAGTTATATTAAATCCTGGCTCTTCCCAGCTTTGTAATGGTATTGAATAGTGCCCGAGTTTTTAAAGCTTCAAAAAGCGCATCCATCCATCATTAAACTAAATCCATACGAATCCAGTGGGTTAATAAAGGCCTTCTGAAGCGAAGCGATGGGTTTTTGTATAAAAAAAATATCCTTATTTAAAACTTTATAAACTATAATCACTGGCTTCCGGCAACAGCCGTATCGTTCATGAGATAATCGAGGGTGACCTCTGACCCAGGAGACTTTTTACTGTTTTTTCACCATAAATTATAAGATAATTCATAGTTTTTACTTGCAAAGAAAATACAAATAATAATAATAATTTGGCAGTATGTAACAGTAAAATTTCATATAATGTGATTTTAAACATTTAGTGTTTTTCACTGTGTATATATATATATGATAAGGTTTTTACTGTAGCATTTTATTTTTTACAGTATTTTTCTGTAATTTATTTTAAGTGTAAATGATGTTACAATTTTTATATAGGCTATATTGTTTTTTAAAAAAAATAAAAAAATATTTAATTCAACAACTATGCCACAATGGGTGACGAGGACATTTTCTGAAAGATTGCGATTGAGAATATTCAAAATAAATTAAATAATCATACTGTTCCATGTCCGTTATGTTTGCCGCATAAGTCTTTGTTTGTGACACTTGTCCCTATGTGGACTTTGGTAAGGTTCGAAATGGAGTGTTCTAAATGTATGTTCACCATGTGTAAATTGTCATTGAAGCTTTATGGCAGTAAATATGTTTTATAACAATTGAAAAAAAATTCTAAAAATTAAAAAAACAATTCTAGAAACCATGCCACAATTGCAATAAAATAATAATGATGTAGCCCACCCTATATATAGACTATATATATATATATATATAATATTTAAAAAGGTACTATACCTACCTGTTTTTACTACCACAACAAAAAGCCAGATCAAACGTTTCAGGGCCGTTTTATTATATGTACAACATACATTTGAATGAAACGTTACAGAAACAGAAAATACAACCATGCCGCATTAAAACATTTTGAATGTTATTTATCTACTTTTAGACACCATTAGTGGAAAACCTGTGTCATGTTGGCCTATTATATAAGAAAAAACAGAAGCAGAACTATGGTATGCCGGTTATTCAAATTGCATATAACCAGTCAGAAATATAAGAAGACAACACTAAAGTGTTATATTCCTAAAGATATAGAGGCGCCACTCGAGGTGACGTGCTAATAACGTCATAACAACGTTTCCGCAACGGTGTGAAATTGCATATTTATTACATTGAAAAAACCTTATGCCATATTAAGAAGGCTACATGGGATAAAAACGTATTAGGAAAAAAAAAAACCTTTTTAATCCAGTTGTGGTATGACATAATCTCTGGAGATAAGTTGTTTGATACAACATAAAAGTTTGATAGGGCTTTAAGACCAAGAGTTCAAACAACCACGCGCATATATGAGCTGTCGTTGGTTTTCTGTGCATGCACTGCGCAAAAGCTTACCTGTGTTCTGCAGAGAGAGTCTTCTCTTCTGGATGTTCACTGATCTCTCTTGTGAGGTGTCATGAGCACTGCTGGAATCAGTCGCGTGTGTTTGCCGCACCGCCAAAAGCAATATAAACACTCCTATAGTCGGTGGCACACGCATGTCTCGCGAGGATGATGAGGACGCTGTCTAAAACTGCGAATATCTTCAGATCACTGTGGCATTACCATGGAGAACGAAGCCCATGCGGTGGAGGGAGCAGAGCCGACGCGAAGTGAGGATCGGGGGTGTGTGGATGCTGACTATATTTCCTCTAACTAATGTCAGTTTGGATGAAGGAGGTGAGCAGGTGCTGACCAATCACAGACACCGGCTAGAGGTCCATTCGAAGTTCATACATACACACCGTATAGGGGAAACCGGGGCTAGTTGTCACAGGCTGTTATAGTTGTATTTCACTAGTTATAAGGTTTGAGTCAAAAGCCCGATTATATTTGTACAATTACATTTTGAATTATATAAAAAAATAAAATAAAAAAGCACCTAAGATAAAATTTTATTAATGTGATGTAGTTAGAAATAGTTTTTCTTAGGGATGCACCGAATATTCGGCCACCGAAAATTTTCGGCCGAAAATGGCCCAAAAGTGCATTTTCGGTTTTCGGCCGAAAGACTTTTATCACCGAAACAATACGGCCGAAATGTTGTGATGACGCAAACAGCAGACACCGCGACCTGCACGTGCTTGTCTGAAGCAACATTACATCTGCGGGGTGGACGTATTTAAATATAATATCTAAGAGTGACCCACGGACAGCGATTTTCAAAACACAGACATCCCAAGTCTTCCGGAAGTTCCGGGAGTCTCCCGCGTATTGATACCGGCTCCCTAATGCCCGCAAATTAGTTTAAATCTCCCGGAATCGCGAGCGAGCATGAGCGCGCATACGTAGCGCGCGCGGCAGAGAGAGGGAGCGAGAGACCTTTGCGTGTGTGTGCAGAGCAGCCGTCATTTCTCAGAGGTTTACCTGAGCTGTTTATGGTTTTTGCAACTCACGTCCATGAGCATATAACTGCTGATATTATTTTGGGCTATGGCAGTATTGACCTAAATGCACTTTGTTTTTATGAGAGAACATTTCATTTTTAAACCTTTCTCCAGGCCAGTAGGCTTTTACATTATTATTTAATGTACACATGAGTGGGGTCAAGTTAAACATTTAATTTTATACTTTGCAAATGCTAAATAAATATTTGCATAAAATTTTAATGGATTTATTCTTTGAAACTTTAATATTAATTTATGCAATTGCAATGCCTTGATTTTAGTAAACTTAGTACACAGTCATAGCCATAAATGCAATGGTACTAACAATAATTGGCATAATTTCTTTCGGTGTTTCGGTTTTCGGCCTTGGTTTCCTCTTTTTCGGTTTTCGGTTTCGGCCAAGAATTTTCATTTCGGTGCATCCCTAGTTTTTCTTGTATGTTAAGTCGGGGCATGTTGTCACATGATCCATAGGCTATATGTTGTAATTTTATACTACACTACACTATACTATACTATACTATACTATACTATACTATACTATACTATAATTAATTAAATGCAAATTCTGCTGACCAAACCATTGCTTTTGCGGCTTTACTGTTTTGATTATTTGTGCTGTGGTAATTGTTTGTGCTGTTGTTTGTGCAGTTGTAATTGTTTGAGCTATTGTAATTGTTTTGTGTTTCCCTTTTTTAGTGTTAAAATTTTCCTGAAAAGCTATTGAATAGTCTATAACATGGGTTTTCAAACTGGGGTCCGGGGACCTTAAGGGGGCTAGGGGTCCGTGAAAATGTTCAACAAAAAAAGTAAAACATTTAATTATGCAAATGAGTTAGTAAAACCACATTTTTATTATTATGATTATTATTATTAATATTAATAATAATAATACATTTACAGAATTTGACAATTCCATTTTATTCTGTTTTCTAAATACTGGTCTGTAATAATTACATTAATTGACAGTTACTTTTTTTTTTGTGGTTGTCTTCAGGTTTGTACATCTTAGTGTGTAGAAAAAAAGTATACAGATATGTTACTATATTTTCCAGATAATATTGTACACACTTACAATTTGTTACTGTATATGGGTCTTTAAACATTCTTATATTATTATCATTACTACAGTATATTATTAGTTTTTAAAGGGGTCCCATGCAAAGGGAACATCATATTTAGGTGTCGTGGCATCAAAATTTTTGAAAACCCAATGATCTATAATACATTTTCTAGGCAAGGAATCAAAAGAATGAAAACTAGCCTCGGTCTCCACTAATGCCAGGGTTATGGTAAGAATTAATTTAGTTTTGGTTCCGTTTTCATTGTTCCCATTCACTGTTTTCCTGAGTTCTTGTTGCTAGTTTGTATGCATGGTTTCTGATTGAGTTACGCACCTGTTTCTTGTTACATTAATCATCCCTTTGCAGACATCCCAAGTCTCCCGGAAGCTCCGGGAGTCTCCCGCATATTGATAGCGGCTCCCTGATGCCCGCAAATCAGTTAAAATCTTCCGGAAGCAAGAGCGCGCAAGCGTTGCGCGCACACGGCAAAGAGACGAGGGAGCGAGAGACCTTGCGTGTGTGTGCTAGTGTGGGATTTTCCTCGGGATTTTATCTCTACTCTCGAACCGAATTAATCAGAACCCCCCCTCGCTGGAGATTTGTCGAACCGAATTAATCAGGAGATTTCGTGACTCCCGGAAATGACTTTGTGCAGGTTGGGATGTCTGCCTTTGTGTATTTAAGCCTTCAGTTCTTTCTGTTCATTTTAGGGTGTCATCTTTTGTTTGCAACCGGAAAGGTTTGTCTAGTTAAATTAAGACTAAAATGTTACTTTGTATCTTCTGTGTTGTGCATTTTGGAAAGCCATACCATCGCTTTGACAGAACACCGAACCTCAAGAAAGGATTATAATATGGATATACCTGCAGTGCGCCTGCTCTTCTTGAACAGGGGGGTCGCTCCCTCGAGGATCACACAAGAGATTGTCTTGATCTGGCATGCCTCAACCACTATCTCTGCCGCTCGTCGTTATGCGTCTTCTTCAACAGTCAATGGCACGCCTGCACGTGGAAGGTCCTCAAAGGAGCTTCGCCGAATATGTGGAGTTGGTGCTGGTGACTCGCAATTCACCATCTGCCTCATGGAGGACAACACCAGCCCTACTCCGAAACCAGAGCCCAGCCAGATGTCAGCCAATGCACCATCGCCTAAGCCCATCGCAAGCACACCTGAAATTACTTAGCCATTTTCGTTCCGGAGCATGGTCTCAATACAGTTAATTGATGGATTGAAAAAAATATCATTCCCCAAGGTCTCCCATCTCCGCTGGTTCCGCCCAGCTACAAGTCTCCTTTGTCGCTGATGGTTTCGTCTAGTTCCAAGTCTCCTTCGTCAAAGATGTTCTCTCCCAGCCTCCCTCTCCTGCCTCCTCTGCCAAAGCCATCAAGTCGTCTCTCGGCCCGAACTCCGCTGGCTCTTTTCAATCCCTTAGCTCTTACTTTGGTGGCTCAACTGCAGTCCAAATTCAAAATATCAGGATCGTTGTCCCCCCCGCCCCCTCCTCCTCAGACTCGACGCTCACGCGGGTTTCCAGTTTGAGGACACACAACGCAATTGGCAATGGAAGGCGAGGAGATACACACACTGTAAGCTGATGAGATGATTGATCTCCGTTTTAATATGCTCTCGTTCATAGAGATTTTTAGATGGAAACTGAGGCTAGGTTGTGTGGAATCTGCAATCTCTGACCCAGTTTGTTTGCTTGTTTCCAAGGATGCAATACGCTGTGTTTACTGGCATCCTGGGTGTCGAAATACTATTGGGTGAACTGGCAGTGGGTGGAGTCACACAGATCAAAACAAAAACCAACTGACAACATGGAACATGTAAAAGTAAAATAGCTGTAGAAGTGTTTTTCAGAGAAACGAGTATGTAACTTAGCTTGTTTCCTAAATATCTGCAAACATTTTATTGGTATTTTTAATGCTTTAGTAGAGTAAAAAAGAGACATACAGCACCTTTAAGGGTCCGTCCGGACCATCGGTGAAGGCTCCACCCTGGCTCCTCCCTCCGTCGAGTTCTCTTACGAGAGTACTCTCGTGTTGCGTAAGTTTAGCTTACGCTACGGGAAAACTCCTTTTCTCGAGAATACTGAAGCAAAAAATTATCCTTTAATTTTTAGAATGTAAAACGCATTTGCTGCAGCAGGCAGACATAGGCGAGACAGCTCGCGCGCATATTGGCTGCTCTGCGGCAACTGCTGCAACCTATCAGTGCATCTTGGCATGACTCCAGCGCCAATGGGAAGCCTTTCCGCGCTGCGTCATAGCCCGCCAAAACAGGGTGTGGCTTCGCCTATAAAACCCCCCTGCACAGGTTGCACAAGTGATTTCGTCTCCTTCAGCGAAGAACTTCGCTGGATCTAGAGAGAGAAGCAACGCCGTCGAACAGCATCTCAGCAGGACGAGCTCGAGTCAAGGACCCGGCTGGATATTCGCCACCTTCGCTCATCATACCTGCTGCGCTATCCGGCGCTCATATCCTTTTTCTATACTTCACCGTGTGTGTTCGCCGCTGCGACACGCACGTTTTTTCTCTAAAAGAGCTAGGCATTTTTCAATGCCCATCATGTCCTGCGGCTCGTGCCGAGCCGTTCTCAGCGACGGGGACCGCCACAAGCTGTGCGCTTCCTGCCTGGGAAAGGACCATGCGGATCACGCGCTCGCCGAAGGAGGCTGCCGTGAATGCGAGCCTCTTTCTCTGAATCTCCCGTCTCTTTTCTCGACGGCCAACGCCCCGCTGTCGTGGCGCCCGACGAGATGGAGCGGGACATCGTGGAGGACGACAGCTGCTCGATTCTGGCGTCCGAGAGTGAGGGCTGGTCAGGCTCCTTTCCTGACCCCGCCCCGGCGACGCAGGAATCCAGCGTGAGGGCTTCCGTCGACGCTGAGCTTCTCCGTCTTATCACTAAGGCCGTAGAAGACCTCGGCCTCGAGTGGCCTACGCCCAAGGAGCCCGCCTAACAGGTTGGATGGCTGCTTTCTGCCTGGACGCCGCTCTGTACCTGTTTCGAGGCCTGCTCCCTTCCTCCCCGAGCTGCACGATGAGCTCTCCAAGTCATGGGGAGCTCCGTACTCAGCCAGACTAAAATCCTCTGTCTCTTCGACGCTCTCCGCGGTTGACGGCGTGAAAGACAGGGGATATCTTTGTGTTCCTCCCGTTGAGGAAGCGGTAGCGACTCACTTGTGCCCGCTCTCTGCGGGATGGCGGTCCAAGCTGAGCCTGCCCACTAAAGCTTGCCGGAAGACTTCGACGCTGATCGGTCGCGCCTACGCCGCCGCCGGTCAAGCTGCCTCCGCTCTGCATACCATGGCCGTTTTGCAGATTCACCAGGCCAACCTTCTCCGGTCGCTGGACGAGGCTGGCCCATCTGCGGAGAGCGTGACGGACTTGAGAAGCGCAACAGATTTAGCTCTCAGAGATACCAAGACCGCTGCTCAAGCTATTGGCCACAACATGGCCGCTCTCACAGTCACTGAGCGTCACCTGTGGCTAACGCTGTCCGACATGTCTGAGTCTGACCGCGCCACTTTCCTCGACGCCCCGTGTCACCAATGGGTTTGTTCGGTCCCTCGGTGAAGGGCTTCACGGAGCGATATACTGAGGTGCAGCAAACGTCTCAGGCTATGAGTTCCGCAACAGGCCGCGCTAGGAAGCAGCCGCCTGCTCTGAAAACAGCGCCCCCACCGCCTCCTCCTCCCACCTCACAACACCAGGCTCGGGATGCACGTCAGCGTTCGCGCTCCACCAGCCGCCGCAGACCGCCTCCCACCCGGGGACCCAGGCACAAGCTTGCGCCGAGCTTTGAGCCTCCCAAGTCTTCCTAGCCACTCTAGGAAAACGCCGATGGTCAAGTCCCGCTGTGGCCCGGACCGCCATCGAAGTACGCACGAACCGCTCTCTCAGTTCCCTCAGCAGAGGCGACTCGAAGAGTGTATTCAGCAGCCAACGAGTCAGTTCCACAACCCGCTTGCCTGCACACATATCTCTCAAAAGAGCATTGTTTCAGGTCATATTCCGGCTCAGGCCGAAGATGTCTTAAATGTAGGACAGGTGCCCACTGCCCAGTGCCCACCCCTACACGAAGACACTACCCTCACTGTGTGTCACATTCATCCAAGGTCGAAAACAATAAAGCTGGCTCAAGCCGCCCGACCTCTAAGTGTAAGAATTGTGCCCACTCCCCAGTGTTCACTCTTACACACAAGCACTACCTATGCAGTGTCCCACACCACCACAGGGTCCATATCAGTCAAACCGGCTCACGCCGTTCATATTCTGAGTGTAGGAAATGTGCCCGCTGTACAGCGCTCACCCCCGCTTGTGAACATGACTGTATCTGCGCCGCGCACACACATAGAGCCTCAATGTGTGAGCGCGGGCGCTGGCAGTGTGGTGAGTGCAGGTCACGTGTCTGCCTCTCAACGCACACACTTTGTGAACAACCTCGCAGCGCCACGCGCCGCAAGCTCACAGAGCCTTACAGCTCACAGAGCCTTACAGAAATACTGCACGAAGCACTGTATGCCCCACCCGAAATGAACATGATGAACGAAGTACGTCATCATGGCTGGGTCTCCGGGTCCCCGAATATGAGCGACCACAACCCAGATTTCATTCTACCCCTGTCCATTCACGCGAGAGCGTGGGAAAGCATTCCAGGGGCTTCGAAATAGGTGCTAAATACAGTGAAACGGGGATACTCGCTACAGTTTGCTCGCAGACCACCGCGCTTCATAGCCCGGGTCGAAACCTCGGTGAATCAGGAAGTAGCACACCTACTTCGCACCGAAATAGCGAATTTGCTGAGAAAAGGGGCTGTGGAAACAGTCCCCTCGGCAGAGAGCGAGTCTGGGTTTTACAGCCGTTACTTCTTAGTACCAAAGAAGGATGGCGGGCTCCGCCCTATACTAGATCTCAGACACTTGAACAAAGCGCTGATGAAGCGCTCGTTCAAAATGATTACAACCAGACAAATTCTCGCTCGAATTCGACCCGGGGACTGGTTTATATCTGTGGATCTGAAGGATGCTTATTTTCAGATCCAAATAGCAGCCCGTCACAGGCCCTTCTTGAGGTTCGCCTTCGAGGGTCAGGCTTATCAGTACACCGTTCTTTCCTTCGGCCTGTCTTTGGCACTTCGTACATTTACGAAGTGCATGGACACGGCCCTCGCGCCCCTCAGACGAAGGGGCGTGAGAGTCCTGAACTATCTGGACGACTGGCTAATTATAGCACAGTCAAAAGAAGAATTGGTGTTACACAGAACACTACTGCTGACCCATCTCGAGCAGTTGGGTCTCAGAGTCAACTGGACCAAAAGCATTCTACTCCCCAGCCAGAAAATTTCCTTTCTGGGGATAGAACTGGACTCCAGCTGTATGGGGGCGCGCCTTACACAGGAACGCGCGGCAGTGATACAGCGCCTGGCAGCGACATTCACTGTGGGGAAAAATCTCCCCCTCAGAGTGTTCCAGAGGATGATTGGTCTCATGGCCTCAGCCTCGTCGGTACTGCAACTGGGTTTGATGAATATGCGCCCTTTTCAACTATGGTTGAGACGGCGAGTACCAGCGCGAGCATGGACCTAAGGTCTGCTCCGTCTCACGGTGAATCAGACGTGTTTCCGCCCTGAAACCGTGGACGAGACCCGGCTGGTACCAGTCAGGCGTGAACCTGGGCATCGCTTCACAAATCAAAGTGGTCTCGACAGACGCGTCCAACACGGGTTGGGGCGCCCTTTACGAAGGGAGACCTTCTATGGGCCTGTGGTCAGACACAGAGAAGCGTCTCCACATAAACTGTCTAGAGATGAAAGCGGTTGAGAATGCCCTTCAGTTCTTCCTCCCTACACTGAAGAACTACCACGTCTAGTCAGAACAGACAACACGTCAGTGGTGTCCTACATAAATCGCCAGGGCGGCCTCAAATCCCGGAGCCTGTTTGCAATAGCGAAGCGCCTCATATGGAGCCAGCACAATCTGCGCTCGCTGAGAGCGGCGCACGTGCCGGGCGTCCTGAACGTGGGCCCAGATATGCTATCCAGGGCAAAGCTCTCCCCAGGAGAGTGGTCCCCTCACCCCCTCACGGTGCGAAATATCTGGGACGTTTTCGGCAGAGCAGAGGTAGACCTGTTCGCGTCGCAAGCCAATGCTCACTGCCCAATGTTCTTCTCGAAAGAGATGGACGCGCTGGCCCAAATCTGGCCCAGACGCCCTCTGTATGCTTTTCCCCCGGTCGCTTTGTTACCACAGGTAATCAAACGACTCAGGGAGAGCAAATGCTCGATACTTCTCATAGCTCCGCTATGGGAGAATCAGGTCTGGTTCCCAGAACTGATAGAACTGGAGAGCGCGGCTCCATGGCCGATTCCGCTGAGGAAAGACCTGTTGTCTCAGGCCCAGGGGGCAATTTGGCACCCATACCCCGAGCTGTGGGCTCTGCATGTGTGGGCGATCAACTACCACCACTGCTCCTCCCAGGAAAGAACGACCTCATAATTCGTTTCCTCAGGGGTGCTAGGAGGATGAATCCTCCTCGGCCACCCTCGGTTTCGGCTTGGGACCTTTCCACGGTCCTTGAGGCCATGAAAGGCGAACCGTTTGAACCACTGCACACGGTAGAGTTAAAATACCTATCGTTTAAAACCGCTTTTCTGCTGGCGCTAGCCTCAGTAAAACGGGTGGGCGACCTGCACGCACTTTCAGTAAGCGCCACGTGCTTGGAATTTGGGCCTAATGACTCTAAGGTCATCCTCAAACCAAGACACGGGTATGTCCCTAAAGTGCTTACGACTCCCTTCAGAGCGCAAGTTATCTCCCTCTCGGCCCTCCCTATGTCTGATAGTGAGGCAGGGGTTAACCTTCTCTGCCCAGTGAGGGCATTAAGGATTTATGTAGAGACGCTCTGCCGCTTTCAGGCAATCGGAGCAGCTTTTCGTTTCGTTCGGTGGCCGCATTAAAGGGCTAGCCATCTCGAAACAGACCCTGTCCAGATGGATATCGCTATCACATCAGCTTATGCATCCAAGGGTCTAAACTGCCCTTTGGGGGTGAGGGCCCACTCGAGGAGAGGCATGGCCTCGTCGTGGGCATGGTCAAGTGGGGTTTCTATCCATGACATTTGTATGGCAGCAGGCTGGGCCTCGCTGTCTACATTTGTAAGGTTTTATAACCTGGAAGTACCCGCATTACAGGCCAGACTGCTCTCAGTCTGATAATGCTATATTAACGTTGTCTACCCAACTCGGTTTGACTAGACTGTTAATATACTGCAAGTTCTGTGGCCCACGCAGTTTAAGGTGGTCATACTGCCTTAACTGTATAGATATACGCTAATGCACCTATCTCATAACACCGAGTCGTCCCGCCCTGTTATGCCGTTGTGATTGCTTCACTTTACATGAGCCCCCGGGCACTGCCCTTGGGACATAAGTGTTTGAAATTCAGCACACACGGCGTTTTACATAGGGTTCACGTAGCGTAAGCTAAACTTACGCAACACAAGAGTACTCTCGTAAGAGAACGACACTCGGTTATTAACGTAACCTCGGTTCTCTCTAGAGAGGGAACGAGTGTTGCGTAGCCTGCCGTGCTTGTGCTGCACTTTGGTTTCGCTTCTAGTCGACTGAAATCACTTGTGCAACCTGTGCAGGGGGGTTTTATAGGCGAAGCCACACCCTGTTTTGGCGGGCTATGACGACAGCGCGGGAAGGCTTCCCATTGGCGCTGGAGTCATGCCAAGATGCACTGATAGGTTGCAGCAGTTGCCGCAGAGCAGCCAATAGGCGCGTGAGCTGTCTCGCCTATGTCTGCCTGCTGCAGCAAATGCGTTTTACATTCTAAAAATTAAAGGATAATTTTTTGCTTCAGTATTCTCGAGAAAAGGAGTTTTCCCGTAGCGTAAGCTAAACTTACAGAACACTCGTTCCCTCTCTAGAGAGAACCGAGATTATGTTAGTAACCGAGTGACGTTTTCCTCGACCACCTCCTCCAGGATCCTGTACGTCATCAGCTCTAAGCCCTCCTCCAACGGCGGTCTGACGTCAGGGTTATGTTAAGTTTCATTAGGGGCCAAGCCCCGAAGGGGCTGAAGCACCTATTGTATCTGTTAGTTTTCTTATTATTATTTTTCCCGAATGGGAGTCAATGGCAGCCCTATGACCCGTAAGTAGGAAAATTATGAAATTTGGCACATTTGTAGTGATTGTAATGAATAGAAATTGTACCAATTTTTGAGTCTCTAGGACCAACTCTATAGCGCCACCACGTTCAAAAATTCAACATTGAAATGGTTATAACTTTTGAACCCTTTGATCTACAGAAATGAAACTTAGTACACCTGATTCCTCTCATCATGGTGATCTTACATTAAGACTCCACCCATTACAGTAGTAGCCATTTTGAAAAGTACAGTATTCAGTTTTTTCGCTACTCCTCCTTCAAATTTTGTCCAATTTAGTCCAAACATGTGCTCAAATGATCTTCGGACTGAGCTGCATAGAAATGACTGAACAGAATTTTTTGTTATACTGAAAAAAAAAAAATTAAGATGTTGCAAAGTTAACGAGGTCGACCCAAAATTGTTTTAGAAGCTGTATCTCGACCAAAAATTGATCAATCAAAACGAAAATTGGTACGCTTCATCGGAAGTATGCTCTGAGGTTCCATGCCAAAGTTGGGAACAGCGCCACCTACGGGTCATGAGATATGGAAAATGGCTATGTTGGCCAATAACTTTTGAACAATTTGTCAGAAAATCAGAAATTTGGTATATATGGATTCCTTGGGTCATGCTGAATCCGTGGATAGCCAGGATTGGATGAACCACTTGTCCGCCATTTTTGATTTTTGTCATAAATTGCAATATCTTATAAAGTATTTGACATATCGGCACAAAAATTGGTAAGGATCATCATTAGCATGGCCTGAAGGTACCTGAGAACTTTGAACACAGCGCGACCTAGTGTTCCAGAGTTATAAGGCATTTTGCAAATATGCTTATAACTTTTGAAAACATAGGTTAAAATTTGATTTCTTTATGTCATTATGTTCCTTGGATTATGCCGATTCTGACGATATCTCATTTGTCATTTTCTAACAATGTGACTGTCTGCCATATTGAAGCAAATGGTAAACAGTTTTTTCACTACCCCTCCTTCAAATCTTGCTCAATTTTGCCCAAAGTTTGCTCAGATGATCTTTGGACCAAGTCGCACATAAATGACTGAATAGATTTTTGATATTCGCTACCGTTCCCGAGATATTCATCTGCAAAGTTGACCTAGCCTGTGTTTGTTGCCTTATGCTAGTTAGCTTAACCATTTCGATCGTGGGTTCGAATCCTGTGTGGAACATGCCCAGACTGCAAGAGGTACTGTGGCCTTAAGTGGTGGAAAAGTTGTTTTAGTTCCACAAATGATGTGTATCTGAGAAACTCATTTGTTCTGTGAGGTAAGAAGTTAAGAAGTAAGAATACTTTGGTTTCTTATAAAGTTTTGAAAGCAAAGTATTTTTAGCTACTTTTTGAACCCAGGGAACCATTGGAAGGCTTGGCCGCTTTGAGGCTGCTAGCAGCTTTAATTGTGTTTTGGTTTCATTTTCATTGTAATACATAATACATTTTCTAGGCAAGGAATCAAAAGAATGAAAACTAGCCTCGGTCTCCACTAATGTCAGGGTTATGGTAAGAATTAATTTAGTTTTGGTTCCGTTTTCATTGTTCCCATTCACTGTTTTCCTGAGTTCTTGTTGCTAGTTTGAATGCATGGTTTCTGATTGAGTTACGCACCTGTTTCTTGTTACATGAATTATCACTGTGTATTTAAGCCTTCAGTTCTTTTTGTTCATTGTTCAGTGTCATCTTTTGTTTGCGTGTGGAAAGCCGTGTTATTCTATTGTAGTTCTCCTGAGTGTTTGTCTAGTTAAAAATAAAGACTGTTACTCTGTATCTCCTACATTGAGCATTTTGGAAAATCACACCATCACCTGACAACTATTATAAATTTATAATTTAATTATAAAATCCATAGTTCCTGTCTTGTCTTCTGATTGGTCAATACAATGTTCCAGCCATGCTAAAACGCCATGATATAGTAACAGTAACACAAAACACCTGTTCAACATATTACTGTGCAGCTTATCATCTCCTATTATGTAAGATTTAACAACATTCAAAGTAAACTTTGTTACTGTATACATTTCAAGAAAAGGTTTATTAATATGTTTCATTCTGTATTCTCCTTATGAATGAATGCACTTAGTCTGGCACACTCAGGCAATATGACCCATTTTTTATGGTGCTTGAAATGATATGTTAATGATAAGTTTCATTCAGACAGAGCTGGACACTTAACCAGGTATACATGAGTTATACATGTTTATGCACTTCCAAACATGTATTATCTTGACTTACTCTGGAGGGTGTCACAATCCCCAATCCCCCTCGTAATTTGTACCCTAGTCATATGATCACACAGTAATGCAGCCTCCAGCTATCAAATGGCGAGTACACATGTTAAATCTATTAGATGGACCTAATGGGATTTTCACATCCAGCCTCAATTAGTCAGATATATAACCCAACAGTGGACCAGGCCTGGACTTCTCTCGTCCTTCACTGGCATCGCTCCCCCTTTTATGCTCCCGTAGCTCCTCCGTGAGCAACCCGATCTCATGAAATGCGTCTCTATAGCACTCATTGTATTTATCGTGCAATTTATTTGCGAAAATTAGTATTTACGTGCAAATGATACGGTAAACCTTTTGGGTACGATTAGGCGTGGACTACGTGCGTATTACACGCCATAAAGTGCGTATCATATGCATGTAAAAACTCATTTTCATATAAAAATTAGCAATCACGCCTGCTTGCCACAATCAGGGGCGTGTCTAGAGGAGGGGCACCGGCCCCCCCGGAATATGATTGGCCCCCCTGGCATGGCATGGTAAACATTAAAATGTGAGAACATTAACCAACACCTTTGCTACATGCAACTCTGTGTAATTTTGAGAATGAAAAGAGGACAGAGTCTTTTTTTGTTTTTTATTTATTAGAACACAACTGGCTTTATGCCCAGCTGCACTACTTCCTGAACTTCAGCCAGCTCCTTTGTTTCCTGTCTGCCATTATTGGACAAAATGATTAATCCAGGTGTGTCTGATTATTGTTACTGAGGTCAGGCACACCTGGATTAATCAGTTTGTCCAATAATGGCAGACAGGAAACAAAGGAGCTGGCTGAAGTTCAGGAAGTAGTGCAGCTGGGCATAAAGCCAACTGTGTGGTCCAATAAATGCAGTGCCACATTTAATACCATCTACATTAGGGCACTGGGCATTGCAAAGATTTTTGAAATCGTGCTTAATATTTTCTAAACAAGTATTTATTTCCAGTGAAATTTTCTGATTTCCCATGGGCCCCCCTCACTGGTTCTTGGCCCCCCAGTCCCCCTTGGTCCCCCCATAAATAAAATACTACATAATAGTAGGCCTATATTTAAGTCCTATATTTATAACCTTATCATATCACAAATTAGTTATATACGACTTATTAATATTATCATTGGCCACACAACCATTCAGTCAAGCACCCCATGTTCTGGCAAGTTTTTAGACAGACCATTCCCGGATATAAAAAAAATATACGACCATTATTGTGGAGAAAAAAAAAGTTAAAAGGTACTGTCTTGTGGAAATTCAGCACAGAATACAATGAAAATCAATCAATTTACCATCCCATCCTTCTGTTTAGTTACTTTCTGCTGAGACCATATCAAAAAATCAGAATAATTTGTGCAAATATAATTTTTTTGAGGTCTCAATATTACTTAGGGGAGAGAAAAATGGTTTCGAGTATTCAATTCAATTCAAGGTTATTTGTATAGCGTTTTCTGTTTCATTGCAGCTTCACAGAAAATGTATGTTTCAGTGTTGCAATCAATGTGTCAAAGTATGTCCATATTGCAGTTATATAGGCTATATAAGAAGTGTGGTTAGTAAATGTCATGTATTCAGTTAAGCAGACACAATGAACATGTTAGGCAGTGATTACAGCTTGTGATCGCATGGGATTATTGCTCATTGCATACATTTTCTCAAAGAGAAAACTTCTGAGAGAGCAGTTGTGAACCGAATGCAGTTGTGGGCCGTGAATCAAACTTATTTACACCATCAATGGAAGTCATCGCACTGTTTTGCTTGAGGTGTATAACGGATGATCTGTTTACCAAGATCTATTTATTCATTCTGCTGGAGCAGTGGAGGAACACGAGGTGAGAGGCAGATGAATGCTTTCGCTGGGGCCTCTCGCCAAACCAAACATATCGCCTTGGCATACTTACATTAGTGTCAGTGGCTTACATTCATAATGCAGCAGCTCCAGAAATGAGACCCCAGCTGAGGAGGAATGGCAAGCTTATTATGGGCTAAATTTGACACAGAAATGTGCTCCTTGCAGGCTGAAATTATAATAATTGTAACCACATATGATTGACTTAATATCAGTTATTTTAATCACAATATTTAGCACTGTGGTTGACTGTTGCATCAGCCCTGGGTGACATGAACACAACTAATGGCCTATAATTATCTGATATTAAATATACATTTATAAGAACTGTAAAACAAGATTGCATGTTTCCAGAAAAACGACACTGGAATGACACGTTATAGTCGACACGAAACCCATTTTACTTCTGTAATTGTGTTTCCAAGTGCAAGAGGATACTTGAAATATGAGGGAGAACTCAAATGGGAATTGAATGGACTGTGAAAGTGGGCATTGTATACCAGAATAAAGAGAGGTGGTTGAAAAATAAGAGCGATCTGTGATAACAATCATGAGTTACAAGTTCCAGTTGGATAAAAGACTGGTGAATCGTGCACAATAACACCTGTTGACTTCAAAGGTGATACCAGGTTTGACAAATTTTGGTATAATGTGCTGAGAACATTGTATTGGATCTGTTTAATACCCGCTGAGTGTTTTTGTAGAATCCCTTGATGACTACCTATGACGACAACAGTTGTGAAATATGAATAATACAGTTTAAAAGAAAATATGTAATGAAAGGTTACAGCACATTGTTGACTCAATGCTATTAAGTCACCATGATATCAAAATGCGTGTAACCTCATAATCTTTAATTAAAATAATTTTCCCTCCCTCCTCTTCTCTGATGATGTGTTTACTGGCGTGAGGGCGGGGCAACCTGTCACTCACATGAGATCGACCAATAGCAAACCACAACCATCCAATCAATTCCCCATGGATAGTTCACCCAAAAATGAAAATTTGACCATGATCTACTCACCCTGAAGCCATCCTAGGTGTATATGACATTCTAATTTCAGAAGAATACAATCGGAGTTATATTAAAAATTGAATGTGTTAAAAATAACACTGGCTTCCGAGAGACGGCCGTATGCATCGATTTACGGTGAAAGACTACCCCTTGACATGATGCACGACGTAATGACGAACATGCAAGCGCAGAGGATAGAGCAAAACAAAACACCGGTCGCGAATCAGCCATTTTGAAGAGAAATGTTGGAGGATTTCTATATGTGACCCTGGATCACAAAACCAGTCACATGTCGCACGGGTATATTTGTGGCAATAGCCAACAATACATTGTATGGGTCAAAATTATTGATTTTTCTTTTATGCCAAAAATCATTAGGATATTAACTAAAGATCATGTTCCATGAAGATATTTTGTACATTTCCTACCGTAAACATATAAAACATCTATTTTTGTGAGTGAATGCAGCACAATCGTGAACATAAATGGACAACTTTGAAGGAGATTTTTTCAATGTTTAGATGTTTGCCACCCTCAGATTCCAGATTTTCAAATAGTTGTATCTCGACCAAATAGTGTCCTATCCTAACAAACTTACATCAATGGAAAGCTTATTTATTCAGTTTTCATATGATGTATACATCTCAATTTCAAAACATTTACCCATGTGACTGGTTTTGTGGTCCAGGGTCACATATAATAGAAGAGGATTTGTTTAAACCGCGAGAGGCGTCAAAGCTTACGATACTCCTACATCCTACATCATATATATGCGCCACGGGTTACTCTTTGTCACGCAAGTCGATTTGCATAGTATGCACACGGTCATCTGCCGGAAGCTAGTTATTTAAGATTATAAAGTTATAAATATGGGTATTTTTCTTACAAAAACTCATGGCTTCGCTTCAGAAGGCCTTTATTAAGATCTGTGGAAACAGATCTTAATCTAAGTTAAAAAGATGATGTAACTTTCTCCTATTCCAGATTAATATGCTGCTTTATTTTCAGTTTTATAGCTGATTGTCTTATTTTGTTTACATCTTACTTTACACACTTCAGGGCAGGCTGTTGCAGCTAGCTCAGGGGAGAGACTGTATGACACTAGGTGGTACAGCCTGAGACATGTACAATACAAAAAAATTGCCTTCTGCATTTTTGTTTTGCTTTTCCCTCCATTGTACCGAACTCGTACCGAACCGTGATGTCTGAACCGAGGTATGAACCGAACCGTGACATCTGTGTACCGTTCCACCCCTATCGTTAAAATAGTCCATGTGACTACAGTGGTTAAACCTTAATCTTATGAAGCGACGAGAATACTTTGTGTGCACCAAAACAAAAATAACGACTTTATTCAACAATTTCTTCTCTTCCCTATCATTCTCCTACTCTGTTGACGTTGTAGACACAGTGCAGCGCTTTGGCTGACGCTGGTCACGGGATCACAATATTGACTCACTATTGCATGCATGAGGAAGTCATTTTCAGACAAAGCATTATGAAATCATTTACTCTGGGTTTATAATGCCGCTGCTGTCAGATTCAACACTGCCGACTGCTTCACCTGTCATCAAAAGTGCCTTTGTGAACTCTCCATTACACTGTGCCTCGATTACTAAACAAAATGCTCTGAACAAACATATAATCCTCTGACGCGATCCGGGACACCATTAGAATCAAGCATCCAGCTGTTTCCGGCACTGGGGATCACTAAAACATGGTAAAACAAACATGCTTGGAGTTTAAATACACATTTCATATACAGGCCCTTCTTTATCATCATCGTTACATCAGGTCAGCAGAATAGTCTGTATGATAACAGATTTACCATAACTGCCATAGTACATTTTTCAAACACTGTCCATGATTTCATGTTTATTTCTCAAAGTGCTTCCACTCATAAATCAGAATAAGAGGAAATGAACGCTGACCTTTTTCCAGCCTCACAGAGACTCATGACAGTCATTCCAGACCAGGAATTCCATTTATTTTCCCTATAGGGATTTTTTTTTAAAACTTTTTTAAAGGCTTTGTTCAAGCATTATAAACCATGAAAGTCGACAAACTACAAGGTGAATCACAACATTACACAACTTTTATTTACAGCCAGAAAAAAAAAAGGCATTTGAAAATCAGACAAGGTATAAGACTGCATACTTAACAGCTTTAATGAGACAAATAACTAAAATCCCATGAAACATTGCGAATGACATAATCTAATTCAATGGAGTGCTTCATGGGAGTGGGCGTTCCCTCCAGAACTCTTTTGCTCGCCGTGACTCTCTGATTGGTGGAATTTTCTATACAGCATCATTGGTAATGTACATTTTTTCACCACGAAATCAACATGATTATTTCAAAAATGAGTTGAAATAATGTGAATGGATGGCTACAACAAAAGCATATACCATGCCATCGATTAACAACCTATTAGCTTAAATTTATAAGTGACCATTAAAGGATAACTGTCGCCAAAATGCAACCTAGGGTCCTTACTTGTTAATCCACCTGAGGCAAACTTTTGTTTAAAAGCATAATTAGAATGGAAACGCCACTTTTAAGTTTGACTTTATTTCCGTTTTCGGTCAAATTGACTTTTGAATGGGAGTGCTTGGGGCACTTCTATGATAGCATCAAAAATCACTATTTTTAAAACACTAAGAAGTCTCGACACAACATGAAACTTTGCGCGAAGTATCACCAGGGGCTCTACACATGAACTCCAGCATTGAGAACACTGTTTGTGTACACAGAGTTTACTAAAAAGAAAGGTTTTGTATGACTCACAGAAGCCGTGTCCGCTGGCATTTTTGACAGTCAAAAATAGTCGATCTCCGAATGCGAATGAACTGACTCTGAATTTTAGTATTGCTTCTTATATGACGATCCTTTTTCAAATACAAGGTCAATATTGATTTTCACTAACGACAAAACAACAAATTATCTGTGAATTTATATGGAACTAAGCTTTAGGAGCTTTCCATCTTTACTCTCCACCCTGTTACACTGCATTCGGAGATCGACTATTTTTGACTGACAAAATGCCGGCGAACACAGAGACAGTGAGTTGTTCAAAATCTTTCTTTTTAGAAAAACTCTGTGTACACAAACAATGTTCTCAATGCTGGAGTTCATGTGTAGAGCCTCTGGTGATACTTCCAGCTAAGTTTCATGTTGTGTCGAGCCTTCTTAGTGTTTTAAAAGAAGGCAATTTGACTGAAAATTAAAATACATTCAAACTTAAAAGTGGCGTTTCCATTCTAATTATGCTTTTACACGAAAGGTAGATTAACAAAAAGACCCTAGGTTGCATTTTGGTGACATTTTGCATTTTGATTTAAAAATAATTTCCCCTGTGGAGAAAATAACTTTTTTTAAATTACGGAAGCGGACTGTTGGAATCACTTTCTGATCAGAGTCCATTGCATTTAAAGAGCATGAGCAGTTAAAGTGCCAGATGACATAACTGCAGCACACGCATATAATAAACGAGTGGATCTCTGAGCTGGTGTGAGTGAGTAGAAGCGGGGCTCATTTGCATATTCATAGAACCACATATACTAAATGAGGCAAGGGTGTAGACTAGAGTTATTACTAGAGCTATTTTAAGGGCATTTTTTGGTGATCAGAGATGAGTTTTAAGGAATAAAATTATTGACTACAGGGGGACTTTAGCACCATTGTATCATGTTTCACATTCAAACATGATTGCATCCCGTTAAACTGACTTGAAACGATTACTATAAGTGACTATTTAACTCAATGTTTTCATGTTGAAAAAAACATGTTTCAATTATCATGTTTCAGCTCGATCAAATATAGAAAATAGGATTTCCATTTCCCATCATACTTTGCATGGGGCTGGATAGAGAGAGTAAATGTTGATATCAAACACTGCGTCCATAATCGAATACTTTCTTATTGTATAGTTGCCTATTCAAAAAACAGTATCCGAAAAGTCCCTGGAGGACCTACTGCTTCTGCCGAGATCCTGAGGTGTGCATTCAATGGACACTTTACTATCCCATGTCCGAATTTCATTCAGATAGAACGTACTTTTGTAACAGCCGCAAAGTACATTCAAATGTAGTACCTACTCGATTGCAGACGCAACAAACTATATTCAAATTAGTTTCTGTTACGTTGGTGTTTTTGGGGGGTTGCCATACAGCACCTAACATAGAGGATGAACTAAACTCAAATAACTCGATTCAATCAGGTTCATCATTCATGAAGTATTTGAGTAGCGATGACATGTTTACATGTCCATGATTGAATCAAGTTTAGCCAAAGATTTATTTTTTTGAGTGTAAATTGAATAAAGACTAACATTTTGGTCTCTTCTTCACTCAAAGGTTTCTTATGGCTATTGAAAACTTTAAAAAAAGACTCGGCCGCATTCATTGTAATTGCGTGGAAAAGAGCATACTTTGATTCAAAACGTTTTCTTCATGTTCCGTGAAGATAAAGGTCAGACAGGCTTGGAATGACACGAGGGTCCATAAATAATGACAGAACTTTCATTTTTGGGAGAACTATCCCATTCTAGGCTCGTGACCACAGCCAAGGTCAGTATCCAAATGGAGTATCCCATTCTACGCTCCCCCCCCCGTCAGGTGACATTATGGGAGAAGTCGTGTTTATGCGTTTAGTTTGCGCTGCTCAGTGTCTGATCTCTTGCCCACACACTGTTTTCAGAAGATTTACACAACTTGTTGGCGTTAACCTCGGTTAACCCCACTGTTGATCGCAAAATGACCCCTGTCCCACAAACACATTCTTACAAATACATGTACCCATGAACTCTTGTACTCTACTATGTTATGACCAGAGCAGCTGTGGCAAACATGCAGCACGTACATCACGGCTTTGAAGACCACTACACACAAGCAAATTATTGTATTTTAGCATGATTGTTGAAAGAACAGAATTTGTGTTTGATAGGAATACATTTAGGCTTTTAAAAGGCTTACACTGAAAGAGATATGATTCAACTGGATATAATTATTACAATTTTCAAATTCTTCAGTGTGGAAAAGACCATATTCAGGAAAAAATGTGATTTTTTTTCTTATACCAGGTGTTGGGTAGGAACACAAACTACCATGTGCACGTACATATACAGATGACACAAAGTATTCTGTTGGTCACGCCATTCAAACGTCATTTTGCTGCCATGACAACAGCTTGTATATTGTACAAACATTACGATAAGTTACGATGATTGTTATGGCTAAGAACATAAACATAATGAAGTATGTTCCAGGAAGAAGCGGGTCAAGGCTGTGAGTGGGCATTTGTGTATTTAGCATATGTTTTTTTTTACAGTGTACATCGCGTACACACACACACAAGCACATTTGGGTTTGTACAGAATGTTCATTAGCACAAGACGCTCTCCACTTTTCTTGTTTCACACATTCCAGAGGTCTATAAAACAACATGGGCTTAAACGTACTTGGGTTAATTGAAAAGGCATTACATTTTTTTTTGTTTTTTATTATAATAAGTTTTGATGTGTGTCTGGATAGCCATGTGTATATAGTAAATGTAAGCAGACAGTTATGAATATCGAAGACATCTTTTTATGAGTGTTTCAGAAAGGAAACGGGGTGGAGAATAAAACTCACATTTAATTATACACTATTGAGGTTTATAATGAGAATCTGGAAAGCATGGGGTTTTATAAATCATTTGAGGTTATTATGCATGAGCCTTGTGGGCTGGTAACCCAAAGGTTAAACCCTAGAAGAGGTCGATACTTAAAGGAGCAGTTCACTTCAGAATTATAATTTCCTGATAATTTAGATGTTCATGTCTTTGTTACTTCAGTCGCAAAGAAATGAAGGTTTTTGAGGAAAACATTCCAGGATTCTTCTCCATATAGTGACTTCAATGGGGTCCAACGGGTTAAAGGTCCAGATGTGAGTTTCAGTGCAGCTTCAAAGTCTCAACACAATCCCAGCCGAGGAATAAGAGTCTTATCTAGACAAACCATTCGCCATTTTCTAAAAAAACAAAAAACAAAACATTATATACTTTTTAACCACAAATCCTCGTCTTGCACTAGGAGAAAAATCCTGGAATGTTTTCCTCAAAAACCTTAATTTCTTTTCGACTGAAAAAAGAAAGACATGGTTGGTTGATGAGGGTGAGTAAATTATCAGTACATTTTTATTCTGAAGTGAACTAATCCTTTAACTGGAGAGTTTCACATCACCTGTGTAACCAACTGGAGTAGTAGTACATATAATGTTCTATTTTAAATAACATATAATTGCATGAATTTTGAAGTAAGCCACACATAGTAGTCATAGTACAAAATTATACAACATTTAATTCCAGTTCTAAAATCTGAGCGGCACTGGAGAAGTCAAACATCACTGGGACTGTTCACTGTTTGTATCACTCCGCTTGTCTGTGTATTAGTTGCAAGTATTTGTCAATGTCTTGTTCTGTAGGCTACATCGTTTCACTAGTAGGTGACGACAAGCGAGTCATTTGAATCATTCAAAAAACACAGATTCATTCAAGAACAAAACAAATGGGCTTATGAGTTAGTCACTGAATCATTCATTCAACCAATTCAATCAAAACACTGATTCATTCAGTCTGAGGACTCAACGGCTGATTGAGCTTTGACGTTATTTGGAACCTAAAATGTAAGTCACTCAATATTAAATTATTCTTTATTGAACTGTTGTATAAAAGCAATATCATTTGCATTTATGCATTTAGATGCTTTTATCCAAAGCAAGATAAAGCCGCTGTGCGATTTATAATAGTCCTTTACGATTGTTTCTTGTACGAACATGATCCTCGCTGTAAGCCATGTCACACTGTAAGATCTCAGTTGCCATTAATGTCAGACTCTACGACAGTCAAGACGCGTTAAAACCGGACACACACAGGAAAACCACACAGGAGTTTTACATCATTTACACGCAGGATTGAAATGGTGGCTACAAAGAAATCTTAACGTTAATTTTGGTCATGGCTTGTCTTGAAAAACGAAGACAATGAGACGGTCGTCATTGGAGAAGTCACACTGCAGGACTGAGAGTCAAATCTTTCGACACTGCCAGAATTTCATCTGAGGTAAATTTTTATCGCAGTGATCATTAATCGGCTGTCGGTGAATATGTCAAAGATCAAAGACTTCATATTTTGGCCTAGGATCAGAGGAATCTTTTCGGATTTGCAAAATTTGTCTCAGATGGCCAAATCGTGGCCAAAATTGTGCAGTGTGCACCCAGCTTAAGGTGCCATCCCATTAGATTAGTGAAATTTAGACTGCAAAAAGTCCATTGTCTATAGTGTAGGGATGTATGAAGCACTGCTTCTTATAAGTCCGTTTCAAACCAAGCAGTGTTGGTCAATGCAGGGAATTCAAACGGAAGCAGCTTGAACATGAGCAAAAAATAAAAATAATTTGCAGAGCAACGGTAAATGTGACCGAACATTTATATTGCATTCAAGTCATATATTTTATCAGTTCATGCATTCCAAGGGAATCAAACTCATGTTGCTAGTGCATTGCCCTAAATAAGTGCACACATTCACAATCACGTTGTTGGTCACATTTGCTGTAGCTCAAACAGGAGTAGAGCGTTGGTGCTTGCAACGCCAAGGTCATGGGTTTGATTCCCAGGGAAAGCAAGAACTGATAAGAATGTAAATGTGTACCTTGAAATGCAATGTAAGTCGCTTTGGATAAAAGTGTCTGCCAAATGCATAAATGTAAATGGTCTGAATATTGGAACAGTGCTTTAGTGATACTGCTATTGAAACGCTATCTCACAACAAATTTGTATGAATTCTTCTGAGTGAGTACGAGGTGGATAAACCCCAGTGATGGGTAGGTTATTCGTATGAATTCCAACGCATTCTCATCCTTGGGCGTCATATACTGACGCTTTTGACATTTCGTCTACGTCGAACGCACATGGCACCCTTTAGCGTCAATATGAGACGCACAGAGCTTTGTTCGGTTATGGGTAGGTTTAGGTCTGGGGTAGGCTTAGGGTTAGACCGCTAGGAGGCGCCTTCTGGCCCATATCTATCTGCGTCTCATATTGACGCTAAAGGGTGCCATGTGCGTTCGACGTAGACGAAATGTCAAAAGCGTCAATATATGACGCCCTAGGATGAGAACGGGCTGATGAATTCATACTTGGGCAACTCTTAAAATATATACGATTTAGCAAAAATCGGACAAATTTGTACGAGTGAGGACGTATGAATTCGTACGAATTGCCGAGAGATTGAGTTGGCTATTTTACCATAGAATGCCGTGGTTGAGATTGTAGGATCAGGATTTCCAGAGAGCTGTGCAATTAGAGTAACACTAAGACGTTACACAATGAAGCATCCTAGGAAACTATTTAGGCCACGGTGACAACCTTCAGCAACGCCTGACTCCTATGTTGCTCTGTTCCTACAAATAGCTGCGTTGGAAATTGCCTTTCCTGTCCAGTGGGACAATTCACTTGGGCTTCCTCAACATCTGGGCAGAAAAAAAAAGGCTTGTATGGGGCCGATATAGTTTGCCCCTGTAATGAATCTCCTCCACCATGGGGTGAGAAAATGTGAAGAGCAATTAAACTCAACAGATGCAGCAGTACTTTTTGAGGAATGGGGATTTCATTGTTGTGGCTTGAGTTTTGGAAGCAAACTCGAAGGCAGCTGTGTTTCGGGAGAGGCTGGGGGTGGATGGGCGGTTGGATTTTCTCCCATCCCCACTCAGTAATTACTCTGGTGATTTATAATGTCCAGAAGACAAATGCAATGTCAGCTGAGACGTTCCCCTAACCGATGCCCTAAACATACAATTTCACACTACATTACCGACCCTCTCCAAGGGCAGCGGGATTTAATTGCCGCATATCCAAGGCCAAAAGTGCTGTGTCACTTGTTTCTTCACACAGTGCAAGTTTTCAACATTGGACAAGTTCTTTCGACACTTTGAGAGCTGATGGGGGGATGAAATCAGAGACCGTAATTCATCTGCACAGTACTCTACACATAATTCTTGGAATAGCACAAGAACTGTTAACATAGCTGGCTCTTAAAAATCCATCCTTATACTCTTTCTTTTGTGCACTAAAGTGTAACAAATGACAACAATTATAAACATTCAAGTGGGGTATATTAATAAAAACAATATCTGATGTTCCTCTAAAAACACGGGTTAGCAATTTAAAGAAATATTGTAAAAAAAAAAAGGAAAAAAAAAGAAATAATTTTTTTAAGTCATGTTGTTTCAAACCCATTTGAATTTCTTTTAGGCGCCATTTTTAATGAATATCCTGGACACTCTTTTCCATACAATGAACGTGAAAGAGAACTCAGCACCATTAAAGTGTTAGTTCACCCAAAAATGAAAATTCTGTCATTATTTACTCACCCTCAAATCATTCCAAACAAATAAGACTTTCGTTAATTTTCGGAACACAAATGATCTTTTTGATGAAATCGGACAGATTTCTGTCCCTCCATTGACAGCTACGCACTTGGACGCTTTAAAAAGTTCATAAAGAGATCGTAAAACGAATCCATATGAATCGAGCGGTTTAAGTCAAATTTTCTGAAGAGACTCGATCGCTTTATATGATGAACAGATTGAATTTAGGCTAATAAACATTGATCAGCGAACATAAACAGAAGCTCAACCGAACCTGCTTGGCGCGCGAGAACAAACCTCTTGCTGAAGCTCAAACCTGCTGCGTAACACGAGAATAAACCTCATTAGTTCTCGCACGTTAATCAAACATGCTTGAGCTTCTGTTTACCAAAACTGATGTGTGAGTTGATGAATATGTGGATAAAAGCATAAATTCCATCTGACAATTCAATTCAATCAAACTTTTTAAAGCGTCAAAGTGGTAGTTGCGTAGCTGTCAGTGGAAGGACAGAAATCTCTCAGATTTCATAAAAAATGACTTTATTTGTGTTCTGAAGGTGAATGAAAGACTTAAGGGTTTGAAACGACATGAGGGTGAGTAATTAATGACAGAATTAAAATTTTTGTGTGAACTAACCCTTTAAAGTATATACTATGAACCAAACATAAACAAATGCTCTTTTGCATCAATTTTGTCAACGTTTCAGTGAATAACAAAGTAAATTTTTCATTTGTTTATCACATTAAACTGTCGTATGGCTTCATAAGGCATGAAATAAAGCACATGGGTTGTGTAGGCCACTTTAATAGTGCTTTCTTCAGTCTCCAATCATTTTTATTGTATAGAAAAAAACAGTTTATAATCTAGAATATGCTTTAAAAAAAACATTCATGTTCCATAGAAACATAAGAGTGAATAAATAATGATTTTCCATTCATTCATTTCAGTTTTTGAACATCATCAAACACAGTAAAACCACACCCCCTACTGGCCTTACTCTTCCTCCTCTCAAAAATGTAAAGGTGAACACATGGGTTTGAAAGGTCGGTATGCTCCACTATGAGCTCGGCACCGTCCCTCAATTCCCATTGAGGCTTTCAAATGATAACAGCATCAGGTTTCATCAGATGGGGAGGAACAGCAGCAAAGCATCTTAATAGGCATGAATGAACGCTGGGTTCAGGACAGAGTCGGCAGAAACACTGCCAAGACCAGCGCTGGAAATATGAGCTTGCACCTGGGCTATTATAGTGAACATTTCGCTATCAAGCACAGTGATTGAGGAGTATGTGGATGTGGCCTTACCGACAACTAGGGCTGCAAAATATATTGAAGAAAAATGCGATATGCGATAACTCATTAAATAATGCAATATTCGATATGCGATACGATAATGCTTAAAGTGTGTAAAATAAACTTAAATTATCTTAAAAATATATTTAAAATTATATAACATACGCGTTTCACATTCTTTTTGTGACGAGAAAACATCCCTAGAGCTTCTGAAAGTGAACATCAGTGTTTTACTTTAGCATAAGAAGAGTTATTTTAACATCAGTGTAAACCACGGGGTTCAGGTTAATCCTACATTAGGGTTATTTAACAACAGAAACTGAATAATCAAATGTAAAAAATAAAACACTGCTTAGTTTTCACTGTGTGAATTAAATATATACTGATTCTTATTAAAGCTACAAGTCAATTGACAAGAGCAGTGAGTGATTTTCTCTTTGTCTTTTGATCATGACCCTAATTATTGCAAGCCGTTGCGATATGCATATCACGATATATACATTTGCGATATTTCGATAATTTCGATATATTGTGCAGCCCTACCAGCAACATAGTGTACAACCCATTATATCGACAATATTTACAACCCAATCTCTTTGGGTTTAATTAACTTATAAATCTTTAAAGGGTACAAAATCGGATTTTTTCCATGTTTAAGTGCTATGATTGGGTCCCCGGTGCATCTACCAACCCAGAAAACGTGAAGGTGACAACCCGGTAACTTTGATTTAGTAAGCCTTTCTCAGCGAGCATGTCAAAAAATAAGCCGATCAGATTTCGCTCCCCTTCTGACGTAGGGAGGAGATCTTATTATAATATTACCGCCCCTTAATCTGCACGTTTACCGCCACTGCGCCGCCATTTGGTTTTCGCGACAACAGTGCAACCAGTTCTAACGCAATGGCAAAAGTTCCAGCAAAGCATGCAAACTGTTCTGTCGTTGCTGTACAGACGAGCACTGAACATGATTTAACAACAAAAAAGTCACAGCTGTCTTAAAGACCTCAGGGAACTGCCAACTTGTGTAAAATTTAAACATTAATGTAACTCCACATCAACTACATCCGTGTATCCACTAACGTCAGAAACGTCCAGGTGCGTCTAAAAGTAACCTCTTCCTGAGTCTCTCTGTAAGGCTGCACTCGCTCCTGGTTATTTCAGAGATTGGCCTGTTTTGTTATTGCTGGAGTATGTGAAGCTCGTGTAAAGGATCAGCCGTCCTGGAGCAGCAACTCATTTGCATTTAAAGGGACACACACAAAAACAGCGCGTTATTGCCATAGACCAGGGATGAGCAACTCCGGTCCTGGAGGGCCACTGTCCTACAGAGTTTAACTTTCTAGTAATCCTAAGGACCTTGATTAGCTTGTTCAGGTGTGTTTGATTAGGGTTGGAGCTAAATTCTGTAGGATATTGGCCCTCCAGGACCAAAGTTGCCCATCCCTGCCATAGACTGTAAAAAAATATGGACGTAGTGTCCGTGACGTCACCCGTAGGTTTCTGAAGACCGTTTTTGAAGCCTAAAGTGGGCGTGGCCGACCGTCGCCATCTTGGCAGCGCGTCACTTCCGAATTTATTTATTTTTACAGTCAGACAATGAGCTGAGGTAACGTGACGGCTAACAGACAGCAGACAAACGGCTAATGATGACTAATGACCACAGCAGCGGGAATCCACCTGTCACTTAATTATGCAGAAATTTAAGGCTTAATATAATTTAAACGGATGAGTTATAAAAAAAAAAATCACCCCCCTCATGAAGGGCAAAATTAGCTGTATAGACCAAAGCCACTTTTTGCTCCAGGCTGTAAACGTGTTTTTTCCTGCTGTAAAGTTGGACATTTCAACATGGGGGAGATGCAGATTTGACTCACTTTTGCAGCCAGCCTCAAGCGGCCAGTCAATGAATTGCCGTTTAATTCACTTCCGTGTTGGTTTCAAGAGAGAGACAGGGAGGTTGCCGCTTAGTTATTGCTCGCACCCAAAAAGGGGCAAATTTGACAAGCTATAATAAATTATATTTTGAGCTGAAATTTCACAGACACACTCTGGGGACACCATAGATTTATATTACATCTTGTGATAATGGGCATAATACGTCACCTTTAAACAGACCAGAGAAAAGAGCGGGCACCAATGCACTCTCATTCCTTTTAAGAAAATCTGAACAAGTTCAGCTGCAAAATTTGGATCCGCCACTAAACTGCAAAGAGCTTCAGTGCGACAGAAGACACGTGACCGCAGCTCTTTAGCAGTCCGACGAGCATCTGACCGCACAGCACATTCTCAGCGCTGAGGTGCTGAGAGACAGAAGCAAGCTGGAACGGCCGACCTTTGTCCGAAGCCGGGACATGACACCTCTCCAGAGGCTCTTCCATTACCAAAAAGCTCTTCTCTGGAATTTCATGCCATGAGGACGCCGGAGATTCAAATGCAGTCTCGGGGTGGACAAGCTTTCAGCCTCAAATGGTTTCAATCATGTAACACTGTGTCTGCACTCTGCATTGTACAGAACATGGTGAACTCTTGAGGTTATGCGCTCTAGTTAATGTCCAGATGGAATCATAAAAACGCTGGTGAAGACCTCCTGTCAAAAATGCCATTGCTAAAAGGAGTCCAGGACTATGTCATTATGTAGCATGTTTCCCACAACAAACCGTAACCTCTTGCAATGATTCAGAGGTTTTACAATACCACAAATGATGCAACCGACTTGGCTTTTCTTAAAAAGTTACATTTATTGTAGAAACGTTGCTATGAGTCCCACTGGAATATAGCGAGAACAAAAAGAGAAGCATTTCACAAAACCAGCTGTGTAAAAAGGATAATTTGCGTCTGGCTTCAGTTCGATGTACTTTTCTTTTTTTTTTATTCGTGTTTTTTTCAAAAACATTTATTTTAATTTGGACAAATAAGCTTCAGTTGTTCTTTAGCGCTGAAGAGGTAATTTCATTAAACTAAACCAGACAGCATGGGCTGAACCACTTGCTTTTATGTAACATGCTAAACACACACACACACATATTGTGCAAAACAACACAATTCAACCACTTAAATTCAAAAAGTTCCAGTGCTCAGCAAATGTTCGTCCGTTGTAGCCGGTCACGGAAGGACAACTTTTGGTGATCTCCATGTGAAATAGCAAAAATGTGTCCTTGTACCTGGAAAAACACCAAGTCTTACATATGTACAGAATTTTCATTTTGCCCTCAGCCACAAAAAATGTCAATATTAAGGGTGCACCAATTAAAACAATGTTTATTCCACTAATATATGACATGATAAAAGCTACCTATTTCTCAAGGTAACTTTACACCGATGAGCCGAAACATTACAACCATGACATGCTGTTGATCCTCCGCATGCTCCAGATAGAGTTGTCAAAAAGTACCGACTTCGGTACCAAGTTGGTACTGAAATTTAAAGGGATACTTCAGGATTTAGCATTAAGCTTTGTATTAGTAGAAAACCTGTAGTGTTTTCGAATTACCGTGCTTTCCACCCTCATATCCCCCTGAGACGAGAGATTTAAGTATTTTTTGTCTGGAAAAAATCCTCCGATGACGCAAAAATCGTCATTTTGGGCGATCTCTAAATCCCGGGCAGACACGTCACGGTGACTCACTAGTAGCCTAGCCTTGTTGTTTTAAACTGCGCGCTCTTACCGGTAGGCATGGCTTGGGAGTGGCCTCCTAGGGCAGCGAAGCAAGTGCATTCTGGGAGTTGTTGTCTTTCATCCACATGAGCCAAAAATACATTTTCTGGCTTTTCTCAGTGTAGAAGGCTCCAAATTCAAAAATAATTTCATATTTCTTCTACATAAATGACCTATTTTAAATACACGTTCATCTTTCCAGAGGTGAAGTATCCCTTTAAACAATGTGACGCTTTGAGCACTGTTGAGCAGAATCGTAAACACCTCTGATTGGCCATTGTACTCACGCACTCGTCGGATATGACTGTGATTGGCTACAATGATCCGAACTTCAAAAACATGTTGTAAATATACATCAATGACGCTCTTTACCGAGCGCTTACACAGAAACACACGGGAGCGTTTGAAAGCAGGCGTCTATCAGTTAAAATTTCAGTTTTTTGACAACTGTAGCTCCAGGCATGAACTCTACAAGAGCCCTGAAGGTGTCCTGTGGTTTCTGGCACCAAGACATCAGCAGAGATCCTTCAAGGCCTGTAGGTCGTGAGGAGGAGCGCCGTGGATCGAACTCGTTGGTCCAGCACATCCCACAGATACTCAACTGGATGGAGATCTGGAGAGTTTGGAGGCCAGAACAACACCTTGAACTCTTCATCATGAACCATTCCTGATCAATGTGTGCAGTGTGATTATACGGCTGAAAGAGACACTTCCACCAGGGAACACCACTGTCATGAAGAGGTGAACAGTGTTTAGGAAGGTGGCACGTGTCCGGACCCAGGGTTTCCCAGCAGGACATTCCCCAGAGCATCATCACGGTCTCTCCACTAGCGGTGGGAATCTCTGGGCACCTCACGATTCGAATCGATTACGGATTCAGAGGGATGCGATGCTAAAACGATTATCGATGCATCTTTTTTTTCTGTGACTACTTGGTACTTTTAAAGCATTATAAGTATTTATAATGACCCATACTTACTTCCTATATTAATTTTATTAATAAAACAAATGGAAGTGATTTGGCAAGTCAACTGTAAGGTTACATTTGCCAACATATGTCCCAACAGTGCAAAGAACCAACAGGAAAATACATGTGTGCCTGTACTAGCAGCGTACTACATGAATTCAAACTTCAGCATATTCTGAATCTCTAACATTTAATAATAGACTTCTAACCAACATCCTCCTGTTATTGTGTAATGAGCAATATAATCATTCAGACAAAAAAAAATAAAAATAAACATTTTGCTGTAGCAAAATCACAAACAGCTTTTGTTCAAAAATGTAGAATTATGTACCAGCAGCTCTCATACAAACATAATGCTTGTGTAATTTACGCGTATTCGGAATAATTAGTAACATACAAAGCCGCTCTTATACACAACAACTACATAATAAAGAGTTATGACTTGAAATTGTTGCTGTATACTACAATCAAATACAGCTTATACAAAAAAAGTGAATGAACATCTGCAGAGAGCACAGTCAAATGTAACCTTTTGTGACTGGCATTGCAGTATAACGTACATATAACAGATCGGTTTACAGCATATTGATGTGAAAACTGAACAATACAGAAATCAGCTCTCATACAAAAAATACTAAATAGGTCACAATGAAATTGGCAATTTTCCAAACGTTAGCTTTTAACGAAGAGGGTGCCGTTCAGATTTCACGCTCAGCCATCATGCGTCTGTGTCATTGTGCACCGCAACGGACTGTCCGGGCACTGCACGTCCACACTTCAGGGTTACGCCTTTTGCGTTCGGCCAATATTGCGATATTAGAGAGAAAAAAAAAGAAAAAACGTTCACAAATTTTTGACATTTGAGATCGACTTCCCCCCCCCCCCCACTCCTACTCTCCACCGGCTTGTCCTCGTCCCACAGTGGATCCTGGTGAATCACTTCCTCAGGTAAATGCCACACACATGATGTAAAAGAAAACAGGACTCATCAGACCAGACACCCTTCTTCCGCTTCTCCAAGGTCCAGTTCTGCTGCTCACGTGTCCATTGTAGGAGCTTTCGACGGTGGATAGCGGTTATCCGAGGCATCTGGTCCTCATAGACACTCTGATTGGTCTACAGCTACGCAGAGAGTTGAGACACATTCCTCCCATAACCATTATTAAACTTTTGTGTGAGTTGTTCCACAGTAGATCTTCAGTTGGCTCAGACCTGACGGGATAGTGTTCGTTCCCTCGTGCAGCGATGAGCCTCGAGCGCTCAACACCCTCTCGCCGGTGTGTTGGTGAATCCTCAGCGCTGCTGACCCGGAGAAACCCATAAGCCTCGCCGTTTCAAAAATACTCTGACCCAGTCGTCTTGCCATAACAATCTGGCCTTTGATAAGTCGCTCAGATCTTTATTCCTGCCCATTTCTCCTGCATCCAACACGTTGATTACATAAAAAGATTGTCTGCTCACCATCTAATCTACCCAAACCTCAATATGTGGCCTTGTTAGGAGATGATCAACGATAATCGCTTCACCTCAGAATGTTTTGGCTCATCAGTGTATAGATTAAGTTATTTTTTTGTAGATAATTATGTTGCAACATTTCTTGGCATTTCTGTGTCTTACCTCATTGTGTTTTGGCTGCAGTGTTGCTGGTCATCTCCTGTTGTTCAGCGTCGAGGGCTGAAATCGATGCACCCTCTTCTCTAATCTCTGCTGACAGAAATTCGTGAATGGCGTCCTCGATGTGTGGCCTGAAGGTATGGTTCAGCTTAGGGTCCACCACCTGAGTAATGATTCGGTCTACCCCTGATTCCAACATCCCCGACCTGTGAGAATACACAAATGCTTTCAATAAAAATACATGTACAAATAAATAAATCTTGTGTAATGCATTAGAGCCATCTTTCCTTTAACGTGACATTTTTAAAACGTCACACTGCGCAAAAAAGGTATCCTATTTTAACAGGCCTTCTGGCGTTTATTGGCAAAAGTAAAATTACTCCCAACTTTAAACACTAGTACATAGTGTATACTGTATAATGCAATGCAGTAAAACAAGTTGAGTTGAGTTGATACATACTGGACTACGCTTTGCCTCAAGCCATTCCTCGCCTGGTTCTTGTTGATGGACGGATTCCATTCTTGAGTGCTGAGATGAGTGGACACAAAGTTGTCCACCTTCTGTCGCAGATTTTGATAAGCTGGCTGGAAAGAAATATGAATTCATGTCAGTTTAAATGAGATGGATAATGGATGGATGGGTGGGGACAGACATACAGTACAGACAGATAGACAGACAGATAGACAGATAGATAGACAGATAGATAGACAGACAGACAGACAGATAGACAGATAGATAGGTAGATAGACAGATAGATAGACAGATAGATGACACATAAAGACAGAGACACAGACAGACAGCCAGACAGATAGATAGATGACACAGACAGATAGATAGATAGATAGATAGATAGATAGATAGATAGATAGATAGATAGATAGATAGATAGATAGATAGATAGATAGATAGCATACATAAAGACAAATAGACAAGACAGAGGGATATATCACATACAGACAGACAGACAGACAGATATCGTTTCAAAACCTAGTAACGTAATCTGCCTAAATGGACAGTGAAATTATTTCTTGACACTTTATGGGCGTGCTTGAGAGTTGGAACGCGCAGAAATGCTGTCTAGGACTTCAAGGAGGGCAGATAACCAGCTTTTGAGACACGACTGTTCAAATGTCCATCCATTCACATCACCTTGGTGTCCACGTCTGCCAGACAGTCTCTCCTGAACTCGTCGAACAGGCCTCTGTTCTTCAGGTGCTCCACTATGAGCGCGATGAGCTGCGGGTCTCCGGGAGGAGCGCTGCCCGGGTTACCGCCGCTGCCCTCGGCCATTAATGCTGTCCGCGGGAGAACACACTCCTCTCTCAACACTTACAGCGGACCCTGGCAAGATTAAAGCTTTAAATACTAATAAAGCGACAACAACCGAAGTTCTTAGATGACAACAAAAGTATGTAAATATAGCACTTCCTCGTCTTCTTCTGTATTGCTGTCTGTTGGTGCTTAACAAAAGACATACCGCCACCTACCGCACACAGCGAGAACAATCTCAGACCTGTGTGGCCTCTTTATAATATAATATAATATAATATAATATAATATAATATAATATAATATAATATAATATAATATAATATAATATAATATAATATAATATAATATAATATAATATAATATAATATAATTAATATAAAACTAAATGCAATAAGAAAAATAAAAAAATACACTCAAATAGGCTTTCAACTTATCAGACAGTGTGTGTGTGTGTGAATGTGTTTGTGTGTGTGCGTGTGTGTGTGTTGTGTTTGTGTGTGTGCGCGTGTGAATGTGTTTGTGTGTGCGTGATTGCGTGTGTTGTGTTCGTGTGTGTGTTTGCATGTGTTGTGTGTGTGTGTGTGTGTGTGTGTGTGTGTGTGTGTGTGTGTGTGTGCGCGTGTGAATGTGTTTGTGTGTGTGTTTGCATGTGTTGTGTTGTGTGTGTGTGTGTGTGTGTGTGTGTGTGTGTGTGTGTGTGTGTGTGTGTGTGTGTGTGTGTGTGCGCGTGTGAATGTGTTTGTGTGTGTGCTTGCATGGGTTGTGTTTGTGCGTGTGAATGTGTTTGTGTGTGTGTGTGTGTGTGTGTGTGTGTGTGTGTGTGTGTCAAGTCAAGTCAAGTCAAGTTTATTTATATAGCGCTTTTCACAACACAGGTTGTATCAAAGCAGCTTCACAGTAATAAATTAGAACAATACATCAATGTTTGTTTCTAGTGGAACGTCTACGTTTGGTAATGCTGATCAATAGTATCGTTGATTGATTAATTCAATTAAATATCCCCAAATATCCCCAACTGAGCAAGCCAAAGGCAACAGTGGCAAGGAACCGAAAAACTCCATCAGGTGACCTAATGGAGAAAAAAAAAAACCTTGGGAGAACCCGGGCTCAGTCGGGGGCCAGTTCTCCTCTGGCGTTTATGAACTAGAGGTCGGATTTAACTGTAGGATTAAAAGTATTATATGAATGCCTGGCTGAAGAGATGCGTCTTTAATCTAGTTTTAAACTGGGAGAGCGAGTCTGAGCAACGAACAGTATCCGGAAGACTATTCCAGAGTTTTGGTGCTAAATGTGAAAATGCTCTCCCTCCTTTGGTGGACCTAGATATCCTAGGTATGACCAAAAGCCTCGAATTTAGTGACCTTAAAGAGCGCGATGGATTATAGGGCGATAGAAGATCCGTTAAATAGACTGGAGCTAAGCCGTTTAGGGCTTTATAAGTCAGTAGCAATACCTTGTAATTAATACGGGACTTTATAGGTAACCAATGTAGAGATGATAAAATCGGTGTTATATGATCATATTTTCTTGATCTAGTTAGAACTCTAGCGGCGGCATTTTGGACTAACTGTAGCTTGTTTATTGAGGATGCAGGACAACCGGCTAATAACGCATTACAGTAATCTAGTCTCGAGGTCATGAATGCATGAACTAACTTTTCTGCATCAGAAACAGATAGCATATTACGTAGCTTAGCAATGTTTCTAAGGTGGAAAAAGGCAGTTCTTGTAACATATGAAATATGATTTTCAAAAGACAGGTTGCAGTCTAATATAACACCCAGGTCTTTTACTGTAGAGGATGAAGTAACAGGACATCCTACTATGTTAAAGTTGTATTGTGAGAGGTTTTGTGGGTGGTTTTTTGAACCGATAAGTAGTACCTCTGTCTTGTCTGGATTTAATAAAAGAAAATTATGCGTCATCCAATCTTTTATATCTTTAACACACTCTGTCAATTTGGATAATTTAGCGTTTTCATCTGGCCGTGATGAAATATAGATTTGAGTGTCATCAGCATAACAATGGAAACTAATTCCATGTTTCCTTATAATATTTCCAAGTGGCAGCATATATATTGAGAATAATAGAGGGCCTAACACAGATCCCTGCGGCACTCCATAGTTTACTGGAGTTATGATAGATTTTTCTCCATTTAAATAAACAAAATGGTAGCGGTCAGATAAATACGATCTAAACCAGCTTAATGCTTGTCCTTGAACACCAGTATAATTTTGTAGTCGATCTAAGAGTATTGTATGATCTATAGTATCGAACGCAGCACTAAGATCAAGTAAAACTAATATTGAGATACAGCCTTGGTCAGAAGCTAAAAGTAAATCATTTGTGATTTTAACGAGCGCAGTTTCAGTGCTATGATGCGGCCTGAACCCAGACTGAAACTTTTCATAGGTGTCATTTTCTTGTAAGAAAGAGCCCAGTTGAGCGGACACAACTTTTTCTAGTATTTTAGACATAAAAGGTAGATTTGAAATGGGTCTATAATTTACTAGATTATTCGGATCTAATTGTGGTTTCTTAATGAGAGGTTTTATAACTGCCAGTTTAAATGTTTTTGGAACATAACCTAAAGATAAAGACGAGTTAATAATATTGAGGAGAGGCTCTTCCACTACAGGTAACACTTCTTTCAATAGTTTAGTTGGTATAGGATCTAGTAAACATGTTGTTGTTTTAGATGAAGTAAAAAGTTTATTTAACTCTTTTTGTTCTATAGTTGTAAAGCACTGTAATTGTTCTTGCGGGGTGATAATTGAGGCTGAATTATAAGGCGCGATTGAGGATTGAACGTTTACAATTGTGGTTCTGATGTTTTCTATTTTCTCAGTGAAGAACTTCATGAAATCATTACTACTAAACTGTAATGGAATATTTTGTTCAGGAGACATCTGTTTATTTGTTAGTCTCGCCACTGTGTTAAATAAGAACTTAGGATTGTTATGGTTGTTTTCTATTAGTTTGCGTAGATGCTCAGCCCTGGCCGCTTTTAGGGCCTTTTTATAACGTGACATACTGTCTTTCCATGCGATTCTAAAGACCTCTAAGTTGGTTTGTTTCCATTTACGCTCTAAATTACGGGTTTCTCTCTTTAGAACACGCGTAGTATTGTTGTACCATGGTGCTTTACTTTTCTCTCTGACCTTTTTTAATCTAATGGGCGCAACAATATCCAATGATCCAGAGAGAATGGTGCTCATAGTGCTAGTTAATTCCTCAAGTTCATCTGTTTGTTTGGGTTCACTGAGCAGCTGAGACAGATCCGATAAGCTGTTTGAAAAATTATCTATGGTGGATGGAAGGATTGTTCTGCCTAATCGATAACGCGGCGCAGCATGATATATTACAGGAGTACGTAATATGCAAGTTACCATGTAATGGTCAGTGACATCGTCACTTTGTGGAATGATATCTATATCGGTTGGATCGGTTCCATGTGATATAATTAAATCGAGTGTATGATTAAATCGATGAGTCGGTCCGGTAATGTTTTGCTTGACCCCAAAGGAGTTTAATAAATCAGTAAACGCAGCCCCTAACGCATCATTTTGATTATCTACATGGATATTAAAGTCTCCAACAATTAATGCTTTATCGAAGTTAACTAATAGGTCTGAGAGAAAATCTGCAAACTCTTTTAGGAAATCAGCGTAAGGCCCAGGCGGTCTATATACGGTAGCCAAGGCTAGAGATAATAGGGATGTTTTTCGAACATCTAAGAGCGTAACATTTAGTACAAGTACTTCAAATGAAATAAACTTATAACCCGTTTTCTGAGTAACATTGAGAAAATCTCTATAGATTGTTGCAACACCGCCGCCACGACCATTCAGACGGGCTCGTGCTTATAGGAGTATCCTGATGGAGTAGACTCATTTAAACCGAAATAATC
Organism: Scardinius erythrophthalmus; assembly: GCF_964197995.2. NCBI lineage: Eukaryota > Metazoa > Chordata > Actinopteri > Cypriniformes > Leuciscidae > Scardinius > Scardinius erythrophthalmus. Next base: position 35,463,742 of record NC_138237.1, on the reverse strand, counting down.
ATTTGGTTTAAGCCAGGTTTCAGTAAGGCAAAGTACATCGAAGCTATTATCTGTGACTATTTCATTTACAATAACTGCCTTAGGTGTGAGTGATCTAATGTTTAGAAGACCTAGCTTTAAAAATTGTTTTTGATTACCAATAGCAACATTTTCTGGTTTAATAACAATTAGATTTTTTCTAGATCCTGCAGTAGATTTATGATTTGATCTCACTAAACGAGGAATAGACACAGTTTCTATGCAATGTTCTAAACTATTTATATCAGTTAAATTGGTGCAGCAGAGACTATGATTTGGACTTTTGGTTACTAGTCAAAAGGTATTTAACATTTTGGAGATCCGAATCTGCTTGGGTGTAAGCCATCAGCACGGTAAAGCCTAGGACGCTCCCAAAACAGATTCCAATTATTTACAAAGAGAAGTTTCTGCTCATTGCACCATGACATTAACCATTCATTAAGCGCAAATAATCTACTAAACTTTTCATGACCTAGTCGGTACGTGGGAAGCGGTCCTGACACAATAATCGTTATATCAGGCGATGTGCTGCGTACCGTATCGATCAGATTCCTGAAGTCTTTCTTCAGAACTTCCGTCTGGCACAGCCTGATGTCGGCCCCTCCCGCGTGCAGGACAACAGTTCCGACGCGCTCGTTCAAAATCTCGGGAACGTGAGCAGCGATTTCAGAAACACGAGCACCAGGAAAGCAGTGACTATGCACCTTACTTTTATTTAACGTAGCGTGTACGTGTCGAACGATGGAATCGCCGATGATCACAGCATCGCGTTCTGTTTCGCGAAGAGGGGAGAAGCGGTTTTGTGTGGATATCTCGAAAACCGGGAGGGTCGGAGAGAGTTTTCTTGGTCTAGACCTGGCTCGCGTCTTCCGCTGCGGAAAAATCCAGGCTTCGTGATGGCATGTTGGAGCCGGAGTGAACGAGACCATGGCTGATCGCGACCTCGACGTTCGGGACCGATGTTGAGGAACGCACGGAGTAGACGAGGTCGGAGTCATCGGGTTAGTAACGTTAGTCTCTGATTTGTGTGCCTCGGCACGTGATGTTTCAAGAGCTAACCGCCGGTCTATCAGCTCGGCTTTTCTTACTAAAAGGTCGTGGATCTGTTTCTCAACAGCTTCCAGCTCAGACTGCACCGCGTGCAGCTCAAATGTGTCCTCACCTGCACCAAAAGGTAGACTACTTACATTTGATATATTCGCCATTTTAACAGATGGACAGTAAGTTAAGTTAGCAACGACGCTACCAGTGGTGCTATCAATATTAATACTAATTTATGGCTTAAGTCTTGGATATAATCCGTCTTTTCAGTGGTACGGGTGTAGAGTAGACCCACGATAGGCGAAAAAATGTTTGTTTGTAAATGAGTGCGGAGAAGACGCGTTCAGCCGTGATCCACGGACGTAACCTATAAGAGTATCCAGCGTTGGATCACTGCTTGAGACGCGTCTGCTCAACAATCCGCGTTATAACTATGAGGTGAGGAAAAGTAGAAAATGTTCGTTGTAAGTGAGTTTAAAGAGAAATCAAGAATTATAAATCAATCGATGGAGCTCCAAAGACAACAACGCGCTCAGACGCGACGCATGCGCATTCGAAACAGGTTGTGTGTGTGTGTGTGTGTGTGTGTGTGTGCGTGCGTGTGCGTGCGTGTGCGTGCGTGTGTGTGTGTGTGTGTGTGTGTTTGTGTGTGTTTGCATGTGTGTTGTGTGTGTGTGTGTGTGTGTGTGTGTGTGTGTTTGCATGTGTTGTGTTGTGTTGTGTTGTGTGTGTGTGTGTGTGTGTGTGTGTGTGTGTGTGTGTGTGTGTGTGTGTGGTTGTTATAGCCTATATCAAATTAAACGAGAACCTGCTGATTCAGTTATAATTATACCAATAATTTAACATTCATTAACATGATCACAAATCAAATGAATAAACCCAACAGTTTTTATTATTCTCCTGTAAACCTTGTATACTTAAACAGAGACTGAGTTCTACTGCCACGTCAGGAGGGTGTTCGTTGTGCGATGACATTACTCCATCCCTGAGAGTGGTTAAACCCAGAGTTACAGCTCCAAGCTCCTACACATCATCAGAAACTATGGTTACCATGGTACATTTTGAAAGGGTGAATTTTTCAAGGATAATTGAAGAAGTGTCCTAAAATTATTTTGATGAAGATAGATTCATTGTGATAGTTAAACGGAATAATGAGAGGCTATGGCATATTATTTAAACTGAAATTATCCCATTGTGTAATTGGATGATTTTAAGTCACGTCTTTGATGTTTGCTTCAATTGCAGGATGAAACGGTTGCCAAGCAACAACAGAGAGGAACCATGGTGACACTGATGAGGGGAAGTGTAACAAATACGTCCCCCGTGGCCCCTCATTAGTGGATGACCATGTGTCTATATCACTCACAATATTAACAGTGTTAATAGACACCGATTTATAACACTTGGAGCATTTCAGTATATAAAGAGTTGCATTCTGAACTTATGGGGAACAACCATTGGATTTATTTAGATGTGGTGTAAACGAGTGTGTAACATTATCTCTGATATCCATGGAGTCAATTTCCCAATGGATTCATAAAAATGTCTGTTGGGTAATTACACAAATTCTGATCTTTTGCAAGGACACACCATAAAACTCACAGAAATTTAGCTAATAATTGCCAAGAAGTGCAATGAAGTGGAAATCTGATTTTGTTGTCCCCATCAGTTTGTGGTTATCTGAGGTTAACAACTGTGTACCTTTAAGAAAAATAACATACTGGTTAAGAAATAAAAGTCAAGTGTTTTATCAAATTTGGCAACCCTTTTCATTGATATGTGGAAGATACGGAGCCCTAAAGGGACATGGTGAAGGAGATGGGAGGAAAAGTTACTGGTCAAAACTTTTGCATTCTCTCTCAAAAACGTTTGCATTCCGCCGAGAAACTTGTGTTTAGTGCAACGTTTCTAGAGGAAACGAGAAACCGCAAAAGTATATTATTTTTATTATTATTATTATTATATTTCCTCCCATCTCATATTTATTTCCACCACCATGCTCCTTTAGAGGCTCCATACTACTAAAGGGACATGAAAAAAAAAAAGTCCACACCACAACTATAACAATAATGGCACAGAGAAACAATATCGTTGGAATAACTTTCTGAATGATTTTATTGAGCTGATGAACGTTAAAAACATTGACAATCAATCAGAATCCATCCTGCTGTAACAGGCTTCAGTTTGAGGCCTGTTCACACCAAGAACGATAACTATAAATAAAACTATAACGATAACGCTCTGGTTACTAACATAACCTCAGTTCCCTGAGAGACAGTACATGAATTAGCATTGTGTCGACTGCCTATTTAAGCGCATACTGTATGTGCAGTAGCACAGCAGATGCAATGCTCATTCCTGTATCTCAGGGAACCGAAGTTACAATAGTAACCGGAGCTTTCCGTTTCAATGCGGTTCACTTCGCATTGCATCAGTCTTTGACTCGTATGGGGAAAGCACTGCAAAACGCCGTGCTACTAGTGCCGAACGGAAGCCGTCTTGTGAAGCCTCAGCAGAGGGGAGAGCAGAGAGTGAGTTAAAGGCCGTGGGTTTAAGGACCACTTTGCTGTCGTTAGGCCCAAACTCGAGGCAGAAATGTCCACTGAGAGAGTCTGCAGGCGACCGATGCCAGAGCCACCAGGAGAGCGGTCTTTAGCGAGAGAGAGGCGGAAAGGTCGGCTGTCATGAGTGGCTCAAACGGAAGGCCCCTGAGTGCCCTCATGACAATGGACAGGTCCTAGGAAAGGACCGTTTGGGACAAGGTGGGCTTAGCCTCCTGGCCCCTCTGAGAAATCTGATCATCAGGTCATGTTTCCCAATCGACTGGCCAGCTATAGTGGTGTTGTACGCCGCGATATCTACCGTGTATACTTTGAGCGTGGACGGAGTGCATCAGCCATCCAACAGCTCCAGAGGAAAAGAGAGAATGGAAGCGATCTCACATGATATGGGGTCTATAAGTCGGGCTGTGCACCAGCCGGGAACAAACAGCCCACTTCTGTATATAAGGGCACCTGGTAGAAGGTGCTCTAAACTCAAAGATCATGTTCAAAACCCTCTGGGGGAAGTTTTGTATGCTCCTGCCGAGAGGCCATAGGTGGAGGCTCCACAACTCAGGTTGCCAGACTGACACTTTCCCTTGGGAAAGGAGGGCCAAGGCAGACAGCAGTTGGACCATTCCCGGGAACCAAGGTGGTTCTGCAAGAGTGATTCCACGAGTAAGACAGAGCATCTGTCCTCCCTAATTCAGCTGATGACCTGAGGGAGCAGTGCTACTGGAGGGAAGGCATAAAGGCACAGAGGGGGGCCACCTATGGGCCAATGCTTCCTTTCTCCTTAGAAAAGAATATCGGGCTGTGGGTGTTCTCTTCCGACGCGGTGATATCACTTCCGCCTGGCTGAAAATGCTCAGAATCATTCGGACCATCAGGTGGTGGAGTCTCCATTCCCCTGGGGGTAGTTCGTTTCTGGGACAGAATATCTGCTCCCGTGTTCATGGAGCCCGGCACATGTAAAGCTCGTACTGACCAGAGGTTGTCCTGTGCCCACAGGAGGAGGCGGCGTGCCAGTCTGTTCAGTAGATGGGACCTGAGACTGTCCTGGTGATTTATATAGGTTACCACTGTCATGTTGTCTGGCCGGACCAGGACGTAGTGCCCCCTGAGCTCCTGCTAAAATTCCTTGAAGGCCAGGAGCACTGCCATCATTTCCAGGCATTTGATGTGCCAGCTCGACATTGGCTCTGTCCAAGAGCCAAATGCCGGCCTGCCGTCGCACAGTGCATCCCAACCCATCTTGGGGGTGTCTGACATGACTACATTCCTTCTGGAAACTGAGCCCAGTTCCACGGCCCTCCGACACAGATGGGGCGATTTTCAGGGGGCCACGGCTCCATTACAGCCGTGGCTCACCCTGAGAATAATACGGCTCTCGCACCACGCTCAAGGTGGGACACGTGCCTTCAAGCAGTGTTGCAGAGGCTGCATGTGTAGCAGGCCCAAGGGAACTACTGAGGAGGCTGCTGCCATGAGGATGTCTTTAAGGGGGGGATGCTCCCATTCTGAATGTGATCCGGTGAGATCCAGGCCCGCATTTCAAGTACTGGAAAGACTTTTTAGATGGCTGAAGAGCAGAGACCTGTGCGCACACAGTTCCTCCTTCGATTGGGCTAAGAGCAGCCAATCATCGAGGTAATTCAGGACGCAAACTTCCCTCTGTCTCAGTGGTTAGAGAGCTGCATCCATGCATTTTGTAAAGGTGCGTGAAGCTAGAGACAATCCAAATGGTAGGACTGTATATTATTGGTAAGTCTCCCCCTCGAGCGCAAATTTCAAGAGCGGTCTGTGATGGGGAGCTATGTATGTGTCCTTCAGATCTCCTGATAAAAACCAATCCCCTGGTCAGATCTGTGAGAGGACTTGTTTCAAAGTTATCATCTCAACAGAATGTGGTCCAGAAATCTCAAGTCGAGTATGGGCCTGAGGTTGTCATCCTTCTTGGGGGCGAGGAAGTAGCGGCTGTAAACGCCTGACTCTCTGTGGGCTGCGGGGACCTTTTCTGCCGCGTCCTCTGCCAGCAGAATTTGTATTTCAGCTCACAGGACATGAAAGTTGGTCATCCGAGACGGAAGTGTAAGTCACACCCTAGAAGTGGGGGGTCTGAGAACGAATTGGAGTAACCCTGTTTGATCATCTCTAAAACCCAATTCTGGCTGGTGAGGGGTTGGAGAGCAGCAAGGTGTGAAGGTGTTTGTGAAGGCCAGCTTGACAGGCCGCAGTGTAGGATAGCAACGGCCTCCTCTTCTGCTTCGCCTGCCATCAACAATAGTGAAGCAGAACAGTGAGCGCGGGCCACATAGGGGATCAGGTACGAACTGGCTTGCTAATGGCGCCCCGGCTGCAGGAAACATTTGTCACAGATGCTGAGGGCGGGCACTTCCAATGCCGACCACACCAAACTGGGTTTTTGACAAGTTCAGGCCAGGCCTTAACATCGCCTGGCTTCTTAGGTGGTAGGGGGTGGAGTCCAACATGGAGTCCGATCACACTTCTGTATTTAAAGCTGCCAATGTCATTGGCACATATTCCCCTTTGGCACCCTAAAAACAGACCAAAACGCTTGTACTAGATAAAGGCGTTGGTCTTCGCGGGGTGGAAAGCACCGGGGTATCCCCTCACTGCAGGGAGAGTGAGGCACGCGGGTATATTGAATGGCGTGAGCCCACTTAGTCCCATTCACTCAGTCCTGCGACTGTTTCTTCCTCTTAGGCTTCTGAGAGGGAGAGAACAGTGGAGAATGAGGGACTTCTTTAGAGAAAGTGAAATTGAGAGCATCAGTCTTTGATGAGAGCGGCTTGTTAGGCCGTTTTGTTAGAATTAAATAGGCAGTCGGCCCCACCCCTTCTGGCGGGCTGAAAGGCCATTTGTCTGTGCAAGTGCACAGATGTGAACCAATCAGGCTTCAGTATTCATAGAAAACTGAGTTTCCCCATATGCGTCAGAGACTGAGGCAATCCCAAGTGAATCGTACTGAAAGGGAACTATATTAATGTCCACACCAGTGTTCACTATCGTTCTGTTTGTTCTAAACTGCTACAGTTTCGTTGTATTTTGCTTTAAATGCTCGAGCTCTTTAAAGAATTATGGATTCTGATTGGCTGCCAATGATTCATCAGCTGAAAAAAAAAAATGTTCTGAAAGTGATTCCGACTATATCGTTTCTCTGTGTCGTAATTGTTATAGTTGTAGTGTGGACTCTGCGATTCTTTTATATTTTGTAAGATTTTTAGATATATCTTTATATATCTGTGTCTTTATAGTCATCTTTATAGTTATCATTCTTGGTGTGAACGTTCTTTAAACCTCACTCCCCTGGCCTTAAGACGCGTGCTAGAAACTGCGGTCTTCAGCGTCCTTGTCCTCCTCCCACCCACACCTGAGAACCCGGAACAAATCCCGCTCGGAGCGGGTCAAGTAGAACTGCTTACACAAACACAAAGTTTCTCAAGAGACAGCAAAAGCATTGCCAAATAATTTTTCCTCCCATCTCATATTTTCTTTTCTTCATGTCTCTTTATGTGCTTTGTATACTTTCTTATGTGTGTGTGTGTGTGTGTGTGTGTGTGTGTGTGTGTGTGTGAATGAGGTCTCACACTAATAA